>NC_056745.1:86252373-86372373 GCF_019279795.1 Protopterus annectens | reverse complement strand
AGTGAGGAGAGAGTGTTGAGTAGATGGAAGGAGTACTTTGAAGGGCTGATGAAGGAAGAGAATGAGAGAGAGAGAGAGAGAAGGTTGGATGATGTGGGGATAGTGAATCAGGAAGTGAAGCAGATTATCAAGGAGGAAGTAAGGACAGCTATGAAGAGGATGAAGAATGGAAAGGCTGTTGGCCCAGATGACACACCAGTGTGGAAACATGGAGGTGCTTAGGAGAAATACTTGGTGGAATTTTTAACTAGATTGTTTAATGAAGTTTTGGAAAGTCAGAGGATGCCTGAGGAGTGGAGAAAGTGTTTTGGTACCTATCTTTAAGAATAAGGGTGATGTGCAGAGCTGCAGTAACTACAGAGGGATAAAATTGATCAGTCAACAGCTTGGGAAGTTATGCGAAAGAGTAGTGGAAGCTAGGTTAAGAAGGGAGGTGATGATTAGTGATCAACAGTATGGTTTCATGCCAGGAAAGAGTACTACAGATGCAATATTTGCTCTGAGAGTGTTCATAGGTTCATAGGTTCATACTAGGCTATCTGCCCGAGGGCATTTACAAGTCTAGCCCATCGCTTTAGGGTTTACTTACCACCCCCTTTAGTATGGGGAACTATACCCATTATTTTGCTGTGCCTCTGTCGTTGGAGAAATACAGAGACGGTCAGAAGAAGTTGCATTGTGTCTTTGTGGACTTAGAAAGCATATGGCAGGGTGCCTAGAGAGGAGTTGTGGTATTGTATGAGGAAGTCTGGAGTGGCAGAGAAGTATGTAAGAGTTGTACAGGATATGTACAAGGGTAGTGTGACATTGATGAAGACTGCATGTGGAGGACAGATAATGCTTAAGGTGGAGGTGAGATTACATCAAGGATCAGCTCTGAGCCCTTTCTTATTTGCAATGGTTATGGACAGGTTGACAGATGAGATTTAGACAGGAGGCCCCATGGACTATGATGGTTGCAGATGACATTGTGATATGTAGTGAGAGTAGGGACCAGGTTTAGGAGACCCTAGAGAGGTGGAGATGTGCTTTAGAGAGGAGAGGAATGAAGGTCAGCAGGGCTAAAACAGGATATATGTGTGTACATGAGAGTGAGGGTAGGGGAATGGCGAGGATGCAGGGAGTAGAGTTGGTAAAGGTGAATGAGTTTAAGTACTTGGGATCAACAGTTCAGAGTAATGGTGGTGAGTGTGGAAGAGAGATGAAGAAGTGAGTATTGCAGGCAGGGTGGAATGGGTGGAGAAGTATGAAGCACAGGAGTGATTTGTGACAGACTGGTACCAATAAAAGTGAAAGGGGAGGTCTACAAGAGGGTAGTGAGACTAGCTATGTTATATGGGTTGGAGAGGGTAGCATTGACGAAAAGGCAGGAGTCAGCTGGATGTGGCAGAGTTAAAGATGTTAAGATTTGCACTGGGTGTGACTAGGATGGGACAGCATTAGGAATCGGTATATTAGAGGGTCAGCTCAGGTTGGGCAGTTTGGAAACAAAGCAAGAGAGGCAAGTTTGTGTTGGTTTGGACATGTGCTGAGGAAGGATGCTGGGTATATTGGTAAAAGGATGCTAAGGATGGAGCTGCCAGGTAAGAGGAAAAGAGGAAGGCCCAAGATAAGGTTTATGGATGTGGTGGGAGAGGACATGCAGGTGGTTGGTGTGAAAGAGCATGATGCAGAGGACAGGAAGAAATGGAAACAGATGATCCGCTGTGGCGACCCCTAACGGGAACAGCCGAAAGAAGATGAGCCAGGTATTTTTCTTCTGACTGATAAGAAGTCTGACTTGTGTGCAAGACCAAAGAAATTTAATAATTTTGTTTTCTGTAACTTACTGTCCATGGCCATTAATTTCTAGTCTTATTAATAATTTTCTGCTGAGTTTTTTCCTACCCGTAATTAGCTGCCATGAGAGTTCTTTTTAATCCATATGCCTGAATACTTTATCATTTCTTGTACCCATAAATGAGTATTATTTTACACTTTGGGTTAGTCCCACTAGAACCAATGGCCTCTTTTCAGGGGAGACCCAAGGTGGTGTTTATACTGTCTAGGGGAAATTTGGCCTGGGCATTAGGGAACTTCACCTACTCCTTTTTAAGAAGTGTCATGGGATCTTCTGCATCCAAGTGAGCTACTGCCAAGCCCAGCAGACTGGGCCTTGATATAACACTCCATCCAAACATTTTTTTTTTTCTTTAAGCCTCTGTTTATTTTATATCACAACATCGTAATGTCAGATTCAGGATTTGTCAGGTACACAATAATGTCTGCAAACAAAGCTAGATGTCCTTCAAGGATGCATCTGCGGTCATCACATATGGGTTGTCCTGCCTCAGGCAGCCCTTCGGTCTGCCGGATTCCAAAGTCTGGGTCCGGCGTCTGCTGATGTACAGCACTTTCCCGGCGCCAGAGCCACCTGGGAGTATAAAAGCATCAGCCGACGCCATCTTCCTCAGTCTTTTCTTGCCGCTATGGTGCCCGAAGCAGAAGCAGTTCGCAAGTGCCGGGTCGGCCAGCTCCTGTAATTCAGCTAACAAGACTTCCAAAGCTTGGCACTCGCTAGGGACTCTCTTTTCTTTGCCTCAGCTCTATGTCAGATAAAGTTAATAATTGTTTAACTGCAGGGGAAACCACTACATAAGGATTTCCACTTCTTACTGCCTACTCCTGTCTAGGCCCAGACCATCCACGCCTCGGCCTGTTCAGCCTGTGTTTCAACCGGCAGCGCACTCTTAGACGTCTGGGCGGATATTTGCAGAAGAATCTCTTTTGGGGCTAGTTTTCGCATTATAAGATGCCGGCCAGAGACTCTGACTTCTCATTTTAGTTAAAAGCGAAGGACAAGGACCGACAGCGGGCCGGGTTTCATTTGGAAGCCTGTCTCTCTTAGTTTTACTTGTTCCCCATTTTGGAAAATGGGGATCTCCTTTTTTATAAAAAGAAAAAAATGATTATCCCAATTAAACCTATAAATGGAATGATCTGAAGTTAGACTACCTTTTAATGGAGGAAGACTTGGAACTGGATTTATCTTGTTAGAGCAAACCCTTCAGCTAAAACATTTGTAAGTACTAAGACTTTCAACAGTTTTCCTTTGGGAGTTCCTAATGTGTTTTGAAGGCAGCATAGGCATTTGATAAATGCTACTTTTACTTTTGGCAACTTCAGTTTTCTTAGTTATATGATTGGGTTAGAAGTTTTTTTTTTTTATTCCCTGATGTTTAATGTCTTATTACAGAAAAAAATGTACTATTCATTATATTTTAAGTGTCACCCATTTGTCATTCACTTCCTTTGCAACTTAATCTTTTCAATTTATCTATTTAAGATGCATAACACATTGTGTCCTCCCAGGTGTTATTGTGGATGGTTTCTTCTGAAAATTTGATTCATCATTACAAAAAAAAGAGCATGAATTGTTGCAGGCAAATGATCTCTCTTGACCTTAGAAGGAGTGTCAAATTTTTCAGCTTGTAGTCCATTAAATGCAAGTACCTAATCTAGCATAGAACAGTCACTGGATTCTGAATGCCTAGTGGGGGATGTAGGCTGTTAGATCAAATGCAGGAATGCTGTACTCCAGAACCTTACGTTCTGAGTTAAGCCAGTTGTGATTAAAATTATCTGCGCCAGCCTGGTTATTATTATCTGATGCTTGTTAGAATACTGAATTCTTAAAGGCATGGTTTCTCTGGGCAAACATAGTGCTTTTTGTTTTTTTTCTCGTTTATCTTCTTACTGTAAAGAACTCAACATCATGCTCCACTTTTAAGCTGCTGTAAAGTAGAATGACAAGTCCACCATTCACATTTTATAACCTTCTGAAATGGATTGATATCCTTGAAGTCTGTTGTACCTTTATTGTGTTTATTTTCCTGTCATTAAAATGATTAAAATTAAATCTTTGTATGTTAAAAAAAAGAGCATGGAGGAAAGCATGGTCAGTAGCAATGACAAGTAAAATTCATTTAATTTGATAAACCCACTGAAATGTTTAATGAAGTTCATTTCTGTTAGTCTTGCCAAGGTTGAGGAGCCAGCACAGATATTTCAATGAAAAAGTATACAACGTCCATACCTTACATTGTCGTCAGAAATAATATCCCCGATAAACACACTTGTTAATAAAAGTTGTAACAAAAATGAACGTTCGTTCTTATAAAACATTCAGCCATTAAGTTTGTAAAGTACCATGTTATCTGGTTTAAAGTGGCTGTGAGCCACCACATGCTAAAACTTGTAGTTTTTTTTGTAAATAACACCAGGTCGCAGCCACATAGGGTTCTATATTAACTTTCAAAGGTCCATCAATAACTAAATATAAAAAAAAAAGAAAGAAATTTGTATTGTTGATTAAAACTCACCCAACATCTTAAAACTTATGAGGAGCCGAATCTGTAAGACTTTAGATTGCTGAAACACATAAATCCAAGTATGGGGTGCACATGACTGTGACAGTGGAATGAAAGACTGTTAATGTAGCAGTCGCGCAACAGAAGCAGGTTTGGTAGTCTCTTTCTAAATGGCTGCACAACTGTTTTTTTTGGAAACTTTTTTATTAAGCTACTAGTAATTGTTTGTTCAAAGAGCATTGTAGAGAAAGTGTAGCCCTCACCCCCCATGCCCCCAAACTGGGCTACATATGATTCTTCAGTGCTAGAGGAAAATATATAGATAACTAGATTTCTGAGTTGGTGTAGCTGCTACAGAAAGAAAATCTTGCAAGCAAATAAATCTGTAGGTTAATTATGTTGACTCCTCCTCAGTGTGAGGACCGCTGTAGTGCCCTTTAAAAAGAGCCAGCTGGCTACTAAACCTGTTGTTGGCCTTCCTCCTCTTTTAACCTCTGAACGTAAACACCCAGCCATTCCTTGGCAGCAGACTGACACTTCTCTGCATTTATGTCTTCACTCATTTTTACTAAAGCCATTGTTTATCCACAAAACAAACTCCCTTTCAGCAGCAAGTTATTTTCCATTCTTGGTTTTAGAAAACAATCTGCCCCCTGAGCTGTGACTGATTTTTGAATACTTCCATACCCATCTTGTACAGCACCAAACAGATCAAACAGTTTGCTGCATCTCCAGCCACTCTGGATTAAACATTTTCCCTTAATCCTCTAATAGTAATACCATTGTAATGTCCATCCATCTGTTAGTGCATGTCTTAGTCAACAGACAGTTTAGACATGCTGGGAAATTAACAAAAAACTCATAACTTTCCAAAATGGAATAAAGTGTAGGTTAAAATAAAGTATTTAGTATGTTTTGTAAAACCCAGCTAAAGTCACTTACATATGCTGTGTAACATTTCTGTTGGTGTTGATTAATGCAGTGTATTTTTTATGTGTAAACGAGCTATTTTTGATTGAGGTGCTATACCCCCATCTTGTTGCATCACTGCACTTTTAACTGTGTTGTGTTACTTGGATTGTATCTAAAATCAGTCTGTTATGGATCAATAAAATACAGAAAAACAATTATAAAAAATCTCAATCTCTCATTTGCTTGTATTAGAATGTCACATGTTAGTTACCTATTTGATGATTCACTGCTGCTTTAGGGGTTATTGTAGTGATGTTTCTTTGATCCAGGAAAAATGTTTTTGGTAATTAATTGTAGATGTTAAGTTGTCTATCTCGCCTTCATTCTTGCTGGATGGGTTCGGAGCCGACCTCGGCTCCGACTCGGCCACTCTAAAGCTCGAGAGTTGGTTCCACCGGCTCGAGGCTCCCCTTATATCCCACAATGCTAGGCGTGAATTACCTCAGATCTCGTTTGCCGCTACAGCGATCGAGGTGTTTGGTTTCTACCGGCTTCTTGGTGAGTAACTTTGGATTAAAGTTAGTATACTTAAACCCCTTTAATTTTAATTTTAACACTTGTTTCCCTTAGTTTAGTGGAATTTCCCCCCCTTTCTCTCTAAAATCCCATTTTTCCACAAGAACTTATAAGTTCTTCCTCGGGCCTTTAGGCCTTCTTTCTTACAAATTCTAGTGGTGTGTGTGTTTTTTCTCATAATTTAAAACTTTGGTAGTTTGTTTTATTTTTGAGTTTAAAATAGGATAGGGTGTAATCAGTGTGTTTGACTGGGTGTGTGTGATTACACTTTTCTAAAATGTCTAAAGACTCAAAGGTCTCAGGCTTCAAGAAGTGTGACTCGTGCTGTCAGAAAATGTCTCTGACAGACGGTCACCCTTCTTGTGTCTACTGCCTGGGGCCTTTGCACCTGCAGGACTCCTGTGCTGTATGCCACGGCTTCAGCCCCAGGGTCCTGCAGGAAAGAAAAAACAAACTGATTCTGAGAGATTTACTCAAGCCTGAGGGTTCCCTTACTGTCTCTTCGGGAAAGCCCTCCAAGGCTTCTAGGTCCTCGGCTCCAGCTACTGAGCCGAGACCTAAGGCTACGAAACCTCCGTCTACATCGGCTCCGGCTGGAGCCGATGAGTCTCAGTCTACAGTTTCTGTGGTTTCCTCGGCTCCGGCTGGAGCCGAGGTATTAGAAATTCCTGTGTCGGTTCCGACCAGACCTTCAGAACCGACATCTAGAAAGAGGTCTAGGTCACCATCCCTTGGCTCCTTTCATTCGGCTCCAGCATCTCCTCTGCTGTCTGAGCAGACCATAGATCTCACTCCTCTAGGTCATCGAGGCTGTCGGACCATGACCTTCAGAGGGTAGTGAGTCGACTTCTTAAGTCCGAGGCACTGGCCCAAATGCTTCAGAGCCCGACTCATCAGTCGATGCCTGCCCCTGTCCCTCATTATGTTCCTCCTCCGACTCCGTTGAGCTCGGGCCGGGCGTTGAACAGAGACTGTGGTAGCTTCGGAGCCGATACAATTGTCTTCAGCTCCATCGTCGGCTCCGATTTCTTCCTTAGAAGAATCTCGGCGCCGGACTTCCATCGTCGGCTCGAGGGTGAGTGGCATCGGACCCTTGTCCGACCCGCTCTCCTCTCGGGCTTAGCGCTGGTGAGTTCGGCTCCGACATCGGCCTCGGAGCCATGACTGTCGGTGCCGAGGGAGGTTTTCAGCTTCTCGGAGCGGGGACCTCTGGCTCTGCCTGACAGGGGTGCGTTCGAGGTCATGCGGAGTGTGTTAGAACCTGGTTCTACTCCACAGTCGGCTCCGTCCGCCCCTCCCTCTATCGTGCCTCAGGTCAAGTCGACTCACTCCCTCATCCCGGACCGCAGAGAGCCAGCTCCTCAGGAATCCCCTGTGGGATCTCATCCTCTTCCGAGGCCTCTCCTGATTTGGCAGAAGAGCCCCCTCGGAAGCGAAAGTGTAAGAGGAAACACATAGACTCACCTGAGTCCGTCACCTCTGACACAGATTTAGAGGATTCGAGGGTTCCCCGTTCCCCTTCTGAAGATGTCTCATTTGCAGACATTCTAGAAATCCTTAAGCAGAGGGAAATTGGCCAGCCCTCAACCCTTCGGAGGATGAATCTGTGTACCTTGAGGCGTTTGGCTCTCGTCCTTCCACCTCCTGGGTGTCTCCCCTTGACCCCCTCATGCAGGTGGTAGCAAAAGGCATGGACGGCTCCTGATTCAGTGGACCCCACTCCCAGGAGACCCTCAAAATTCATTACAGCACCAGCAGATAAACAGTTTCTGACAAAAGGCGTTTCTGTGGATGCTATGGTGGTTGCTGCTGCCACTAAGAAGGAACTAGCTGATCCTTCAGTGCCTGTCCATCCACCTAACAAGGAATCTAGGTCCATGGACAGGTGCGGAAGCGGATGTTCTCGTCAGCGACATTTGCAATGCGTTAAGCTGAACTACCTATGCCATTTTACTCGTCTTCAAAGGGACTTGATCAAAGAAGCGAGTGACATGTTGAAGGATCCTCGGCTGCGGGTTCTCAAGACAAGATGAACACTCAGCTGGCTACCCTGAACTCCATAGCCAACTCCTCCATCCGCCTCCTCTCTTATGCGGCTGATGGAGCGAGCAGGGCCGCAGGGACAGGTGTGGCCTTACGTAGGCATGCCTGGATGCGGCTATGCAACTGCGGACCCCTTTAAAAGCGTCATTCACTAATTCCCCATTTGATGGATCATCTCTTTGGTCCTCAAGTGAAAGAAACCTTGACTAGGTGCTAGACAGATGGCAAGACTCTTTCTGCCGTCGAGTCCGTTTTCTACTCCTTCTAGGCCTTACCCCAAAGGTCAGAAAAGTGGGAAAATGTGGTTCATAAACAATCTCAAGGGTCTTCGCCTGACGACAGAGTCGGTTCCCGCCAGAGGCAGAGGGGAACAACAATGGTAGACGCCGCCCTAGAGGCAGGGGGTCCATAGAACCAGGGCAATCGAGAAGCCTTCTCTGATAAGCCCTTTCAGCATCCCTGAGGTGTTGCCCGACCGCCCCCCCTCCGAGGCAGTCGGGGGAAGATTGTCACTGTACCCAGGAGCCTGGCTATCCCTGACTCAAGACAAATGGGTACAGTCCATCATTTCCGAAGGCTATTCCATTCCCTTTGTTCGCATTCCAAACCAATCAAAAAAAGCGCTTCCAGATGTTCCACCCGCTCAAAGGGATCTTGCAGCTTTGGAAATTTCAAAGCTGCTTGCAAAAAGAGCAATTCAGCCAGTTCCAGCAGACCAGCAAGGATCCGGAATCTACTCAAGGTTGTTTATAGTTCCAAAGAAAACAGGGGACTGGAGACCAATTTTGGATCTCAGTATCTTGAACAAGTCAGTCAAGAAAACAAGATTTCGGATGGTCACGCTGCATTTCCTATTGGGAAAAGGAAACTGGATGTGCTCTATAGACCTTCAGGATGCGTACTATCACATAAAAATGAACAGACGCTCCAGAAGATTCCTCCGCTTCAGGCTGGGAACCAGTCATTTTCAATTCAGGGCCCTGCTCTTTGGTCTCACCACTGCCCCCCGGGTGTTTACCAAATGCATGGCAGTGGTAGCTTCTCACCTGAGACGTCAAGGATTCCAGGTGTTTCCATATTTGGACGACTGGCTCCTCACAGCTCCCACCAAGCATCTTCTTCTATTGGCCAGGGACTACACCTTTCGCATTTGTCAAAATTTAGGCATTTCAATAAATAGCGAAAAGTCTGTTTTGTCGCCTTGTCGTACTATTACCTTCATAGGCGCAAATCTAGACACAGTCAACATGTCTGCGAGACTAACAGATCAGAGAATAACAGACATACACAAACTGGTCTCGCTCCTCTTCAGCAGCAACAGAATCAAAGCCAGGTTAGTTCTGAAAGTGTTTGGGATTATGGCGGCTGCCATACCTCTGCTTCCATTAGCCAGATTCCACATGAGAATCCTTCAATGGATGCTCTTCACGCAATGGTCATACCAGCAACTTCCGATGTCCCACACCATCATGATTACGCAAACATGCAGAAATCATCTTCTGTGGTGGATGTCTTCCCCTCAGCTATTATTGGGAAGACCCTTTGTCCCTTCCTCCGGTTGCTACTCTGACAACGACCCCGTGCCTGATCGGGTGGGGGGCATTATCAGGGCAGAACTGTCCAGGGCACATGGCAACCAGACGAATGCCACTTGCACATAAATGTTCTAGAGATGAGAGCAGTGCTTTTAGCGTTGCAAGCCCTTCAAGACTCTCTTCCCTTGGGAACGATAGCAATCCAGACGGACAATATGTCTGTAGTGTGGTATATCAACAAACAAGGCGGAACCAGGTCCTACCCCCTGTGTCGAGAAGCACTCAGACTGTGGCAATGGGCGATTTCTTCTCAGCGTTTTCTGATAGCAACGCACATCCCCGGGAAGTCCAATCAAATCGCGGACAAGTTGAGCAGAGCTATCCTCATGCCTCACGAGTGGTCTCTGAAAGACTCTGTTGTGAGAGAAATTTTTCTCAAGTGGGGTCAGCCTTGCTGCGACCTTTTTGCTACTCCCCAAAACAGCAAGTGCAGAGATTTTTTCACCCTGTTCCCTTTACCAGGCCAGCCCAGCAGAGACGCTCTAGTCCAAGTTTGGCCCCGGGGACTTCTGTATGCATTTCATCCCTTCCCACTAATCTCTCAAGTGATACAGAAAGCTATCGCTCAGAAGGCCTCGTTGATCCTCATTGCTCCTTACTGGCCTCGACAGGTTTGGTTCCCCTTTCTACATCATTTTCTGTTGGAGCGACCTTGGCATCTGGACCTAGTTCCAGATCTTTTGATCCATCAGTCGGGTCAATTTCATCGCTCCCTTCCCTCTCTGAACCTCACTGCTTGGTTCCTCCAATTCCAACTTTAGCCAGGCTTCCTCAAATATCTCACTCTGTCCGAGATATTTTGATAGCTTCCCATAAATCTTCCACTCGAAGATTTATTTGAGTAAGTGGAAACGTTTAGCCTATTGGGCTCAAGGAAGGGACATAGATCCTTTCACTGCTTCCATCCAAATGGTCCTTGATTTTCTAGCTGAACTCTTCCATGCAGGTTCATCTCCTTCTACTCTTAAAGTTCAATTGGCAGCTATTTCTAACTTTCATGTGGGCATTTCAGAGTCTGCCATAATGTCCCACAAGCTTTGCAAAGCCTTTTTGAAAGGAGTTTTTCTACTCAGACCTCCTATAAGAAATCCTCCTCCTCCTTGGGACCTAAATTTAGTTCTTAGTTCTTTGATTCTTTCCCCTTTCGAACCTGCAGCCTCCTGTTCTTTAAAATTGCTATCATGGAAGACACTCTTTCTGGTAGCTATTACTTCAGCTAGAAGAGTTTCAGAACTTCATGCACTCAGCTGTCGACCTCCTTATCTGTTATTCCATAAGGACAGGGTATCTTTACGAACCAACCCGTCTTTTTTACCTAAGATTGATCAAAGCATTGACCTTCCTGTGTTTTTTCCAGAATATTCTAACAGGTCTGAACAAAAATTGCATTGGCTAGATGTTCATCGTCAGTTAAGGTACTACTTGGATAGAACCAAACAATTCAGAAAATCTGACCAGCTGTTTGTCTCTTATGCAGAAGGCAGAAAGGGACTTTCAGTTTCAAAGGTATCATTATCTAGATGGCTAACATCTCTGATTTCCCTTGTTTATGAAATTAGACACCAAAAGCTGCCTAACAAACCTAAAGCCCATTCTACCAGAGCTTTGGCTACTTCTATAGCCTTCCAAGACAGACTGCCTATTGACACCATTTGTGCAGCGGCTACTTGGGCTACTCCTCACACTTTCATTTCTCATTATAAGTTGGATTTAGCTTCTAGGCATAGAGCTAACTTTGGTTCCACTGTTCTCAAGAGTCTGTTCCGTTAGGCCACCCGGGACAAGGTGCTAGGGACGCGGTCCCATCCAGCAAGAATGAAGGCGAGATAGACAACTTAACATATAGAAGTTATGTTCTTACCATAACGTTCCATGTTAGTTGTCTTCTTCTCGCCTTCTTTCTTGCGTCCCACCCTCCTTCCCCCTGGCCTGGACAGACCTAGAGGAGTTTGATTGTGACCTCTCTTTCTACCACCTCTTTGCTATAAGTATATGCTCTGCTGTGCATATTTTCCTAGATCAGGCTTTAGGTCACCTTTCCTCTTCCCCTTTGTTTATAGAGGTGGATTCTCTTTTCCAGTTTTTCTGGTTATATTATTAGCTGGGCCTAGCTCACAAAACGAGATCTGAGGTAATTCATGCCTAGCATTGTGGGATATAAGGGGAGCCTCGAGCCGGTGGAACCAACTCTCGAGCTTTAGAGTGGCCGAGTCGGAGCCGAGGTCGGCTCCGAACCCATCCAGCAAGAAAGAAGGCGAGAAGAAGACAACTAACATGGAACGTTATGGTAAGAACATAACTTCTATTTCTTGATGAGCTTTAAGCATATAAAATTATGTCTATACATTTTAAGTGGCCCTGAATACAGCTTAATGTGCTTTTGTGTGCAATTAGTGGATATAGTGTACATAAATGGCAAAGTTTAGGTAGTATAAACATGTGAAAAGTGCTGTATCCAAGTTTTGGGGTATCTAATTTGTGATGACTTTTCATTTTCATCCTGTTTTGCTCCTTAATGTAGTTTGTTTGCTGTTGTATGTATTAAGTTTGGTATAGTATAGTGTCTTAACATTGTACTTTTTATGGTTTAAGTATTTTCTTTTAAAGGATTCCTATGTGGTTACAAAAAATCTAATAAATATATTTGCATCCATATGTTTTTCTTGCTTTTAAAGTGATGTCATTTGCAAAGATTTTAAATATCGCTCATCAATTTTTGTACGAGATTGTGCTTTTTTCTTTTAAATACAAGGATTTGTTGCACATTTTTGTCCACATTATAAAAAATTGATAAGGACATTGTACTATATTTCCATTTTTTTTATCTTCTCTTGTAGTTTAGTGAAATTGAATATGAGCACCAGAGAGCACACTGTAAGTCATAAGATAAAACATCTCTCCTGTTTGGAGATAGCAGTGTAGAAACTGTTTTTAAGAGTCAATGCATATCAGGTGAGTTGGAAATTCATTGACATGCTGCCCCTAGTATCGATGGAGTGTGGTTGATTAATTGCATGAAGTGCTCATCACATACTTGGTTGTCTGTATCGTCTTTATTCATTAAAGAAGCTGTACAGCCTCACTAACAGCAGGTACAGCAAGTCACTTTTTTCCCCTAGTCTTAACGAAGAGGAATAAACGTAAGTGAATCGGCAGTTATATTATCAAGTATTAAAATGTGACTTTCATGTTTTCTTTGTTTACATGAGCATTAGAGTATCAGCAACATTGAACTTGCCGTTCTGTTTTCACAGGCCAAAAATGTTCAGCAGCGTGAGAAGATTCAGAAGGCAGGTACAGAGGGAATCGCCATTCAGGGTCAGCAGGGGACAAAACTCCTTCCAGAGCAACTGATCAAGGAGGTGTTCATCTTGAGTGACTTGTTTAATATCGGAGAACTAGCTGCCCTGGAGCTGTTGCTTTCAGGTCTGCTGAAGATTTTTATCAATTGTAAAAGGTGTCTGTGTGTCTGTGTGTCTGTGTGTCTGTGTGTCTGTGTGTCTGTGTGTCTGTGTGTCTGTGTGTCTGTGTGTCTGTGTGTCTGTGTGTCTGTGTGTCTGTGTGTCTGTGTGTCTGTGTGTGTGTGTGATGTCCTTCTATTCTCATGTTGCAGTATTCATAACAGTAGGGAGTTGCTGTTTGCAGCACCACCATACGGCCAGTGTACCAAAGGCTTTGTTCCGGAGGGTCGTGTGGCATCTCTTACCAGGGCCCTAAACCGACATTGGGTATAAAAGTGACATCTGCACGTACCCTCATCAGAATTTTTCTGCAGCAGTGCTCATCGGATGCCTGTTTGCCAGTTCCACTTCAGCATCGCGTTTCGTGACCAAATTCCAAATTGTTAAAGACCAGATGACCGCTTTTGACCATTACAGATAAGTGCCCTGTGGGGTTTTCTTGCTTAATTTACTTGCTGTTTAGACTTGCATGTCAGCTAGGAAAGGGAAGTGTGCTTGTGGGAGACAAATTCCTCACAAGGACACACACGATAAGTGTGTTTTTTGTCTAGGCGAGGCCCATGACCATACATCCTGTCCAATTTGTAAGTCGTTCGTCCCCAAGACTCTCCATAGCCGATTTAGAAACTATAGCTAGAGAGCCAAAGATTCTGGCGCTTGGCGTTGGGCATGGAGGGAGGAGTAGGCCCATCCGATGAGCCGCCAAGGAAGAAGGTGAAAAAAGTTAGTGTAGAATCCCAGGTTGCGCCTCAGGCGTCCGAGCAGGCTCTAGAGTTGATTGAAGACCCGGAGTCCATTCAGATAACGGTTACCAAAGCAGGCCAGGGTGTGGGAAACAGAAGGTACGTCCACTGAGGTCATTCAGCCATCAGAGTCTGATGGCGGAGGGGAACCACGGCTCACATTTTCGGAAGCTCCAGCTCCTCCAATTCATGCTACGCTGATGTCTGCTTCTCTTCTGTCTGCTCCTAAGACTCCCTTGAAAACGAACCAAAAAACTAAGCACTCTGAGCCTGGTTGGGAATCATTCTCTGTCTGTTTTAAGGCCTTTCAGGCCTTGCAAACACAACTTCCCCCTACTCTCACACCTCAACCATCCCTCCATGTGTCTGAGGAAGACTACTCCTCTTCTGAGGAGTCCTTCTATGAAACACAAATTGAATCCCCCAAAGAATTCATTACACCAGAGGAGGAAGTCTTTATCTCCTGAATCCCCAGGAGAAGAATTCACCTTTGGGGATTATCTCCCTCATGAGGGAACATTTTAAGTGGCAGGCCTCTGAGGTTTCAGACACCAGGAAAAGGTACTTTGACCTTTTGCAAATGGAGCAACCATCTCCCTCAGCTGTGCCTCCCTTACTGCCTGCTTTTCAGGATGCCTTCCTAGCTACTTCACAGTCTCCTGACTCTCAACCCCCAGCAGCCAAACAACCTGATCGATTTTATACGGTCCCCCAAGAC
This sequence comes from Protopterus annectens, assembly GCF_019279795.1. Classification (NCBI taxonomy): domain Eukaryota; kingdom Metazoa; phylum Chordata; order Ceratodontiformes; family Protopteridae; genus Protopterus; species Protopterus annectens. The sequence continues at coordinate 86,357,976 of NC_056745.1, read as the reverse complement.
CGTTTCTTTTCAGGAACCCGCCAGCAGACCCAGCTGTTATAGCCGTTTCTGCAGATAAAACATCTGGACAACTACCTTCTACTGCTCTTTAACCAACTGATAGACAGTAAATTTATGGACAGGACGGGAAAAAAGGTATACATTTCCTCCACTCGGGCCATTGGGGCCTTGAACTACCAAACACGCATGGCAAGGTATGTTCTAGATACTATTTCTAAAGCCTTTACCCTTCTGACTGAGGTTCAGGATTCCCCTATCAGAGCACAATTAAATTCACTCCTCTCCACAGCATCCCAAGTGACCAGGCACTCTAAGTGCAGTTATGATGCAACTGAAGCTTCATCCAGAGTTGCAGCTTCTGGATCAGTACTTCAAAGTTACTCCTGGGTAAGGCTTCAACCCCTCCCCATGGATGTTCAAACTAAACTACTAGATGCACCCTTGGACAATAAGGGCCTTTTCGGTCAAGCTTATGCTGAGCTTCTCAAATCCCCTCCAAGAGAAGGGTAAAGAATTACAGAACCTCAAACACCTTCTGGTATCCCCTCTACCTAGATATCCTAGGAATTACCCTCAGAAGCCCGCCTTTATTAGAAGGCAATCTTTTCATTCAGCGCCACAATCAGAGACGTAGACAGCCAAGGAAGACTTCTACCCCCAGATTTCCCACCAGCTCCTCCACCACACCCTTTCGGAGCCAGCCTGACCAATCCAGGCCTCTTCCACTGTGACTCACCCCCCCCTTGCATCCAGCAACACCCTTATCCCCTTTGCCTCACCCTCTCCCTTCCCTCCTGGCAGAGACTAACAGCAGAACAATGAGTCCTCTCCATCATCCAGAGAGGAAATTACATGACTTGGTGGGTGCTGCCACCTTTGCAAGGTATTCCCCAACCACCAAAAAACCAAACCCACCTTTTACCATCCGTCATTCATCAGCTTCTAAATCAAATCACCATAGAACCAGTGCCCACCCCTCAAAGAAACACAGGGTTTTATTCCAGAATGTTTGTAGTACCAAGGAAAGAGGGTCATTGGAGACCTATCTTGGATCTATCCTTTCTAAACCTCTTCCTCCATGTTCCCAGTTTCAGAATGATCACCTTACCATGTCTCTTGCTTCTGATCCCACCTGGCATTCATGGTAGCAACAGATCTCCAGATGCCTACCTACACATCCCCATTAATCCACATTACAGGAAATTCCTCAGATTTTCAGTAGGCTCCTGTCATTTTCAAATCTCTGTATTGCTTTTTGGTCTCTTCACTGCCCCTAGAGTGTTTACAAAGTGTTTAGCCCCCTTCATTGCAATTCCCAGGATATACAAATATACCCATAATTGGATGACCTACTCATCCTTCATCAAGACCATCAAGTCTTACTTCTTAATTTACAACAGGTGTTGAACACCCTCGCTCTTCTGGGGTTCACACTAAATGTAGAAAAATCTCATCTGATCCCCTCACAGGGCTTGATTTTCCTGGGGTGCAGAATCCGTACAGACTGCATGAAAGCCTTCATACCAGACCAAAGGGTTCAGGAACTCTGCCTGTACTTCAGTCAGATCCTTACCCAAAACTTCCTGACAGCTTGGGAATTCCTGAGAGTGTTAGTCCACATGGCATCCCTCATACCTATGCTACCTTTGGCAAGACTCCACATGTGCAAAATGTAATGGGTGTTAAAGAACCTATGGACCCAACACTCACAACCCTTGGACTCTCCACTTCCACTTCTCCCGTGCCTAAAAAAGGAGATCCAGTGGTGGATCTCTGCAGTGCAGATTAACCTGGGGACCAACCTCCAAATTCCAACCCCACAACAACCGCTCTCCACAGATGCTTCAAATCTGGGCTGGGGTGCAGTGTTACAACCAAACCAACAGCACCTCTCAGTACAAGGAAAATGGTCTACTCTAAGGAAAAAGTACCACGTCAACATCAAGGCAATGAGGGCAGTATGGTTAGCCCTTCTAACATTCAAGCCCTCTATCCTGCCAGGAACCCTAAAAGTAATCCCAGACAGTATGACTGTCCTGTGGTACCTAATCAAGGGGGGACCAGGTCCTACCCACTATGCAGCCTGGCCATCCAGATATAGAACCTAGCCGCCTCTCTCAGGATCTGCTTATTAGCCATGTGTATCCCCTCAGCAGAGAATGTTATGGCAGACGCACTCAACAGAACCTCCACCCCCTCTCACGAATGGATGATTCCGAGAGAGGTTTTCCTAGACCTGATACACAGGTGGGGTATTCCACAAGCAGACCTATTTGCCTCCCCACTTAGTAGGCAGATGCCCAAGTTCTGCACAAGGAACCAACATCCACAAGCTTGGAAAGTGGACGCCTTCTCCTTCTCATGGTGGGGGGGGGGGTGTACCTGTACTCCTTCCCCTCCTTCACTCTAATTCAAAAAGTCCTCCTAAAAATTCAGAAGGACAAACCAAAAATTCTACTGGTGACCCCCTTTTGGCCAAGACAGCATTGATTTCTCCTCCTACATTCTCTAGCCAAGGGCAATCACCACAGGTTACCCACCGTATAGACCTACTTGCACAGAACAAGGGATCCTTGCTACACCCACAGGTGAACAACCTAGGATTCTAATCCCTTACAGACACCTTTATTCAGAGGACGTACTCAAAGTTCTGCAGGAGGCCAGAAAACCTAGCACTAGGAGAAACTATGTAGCTAAGTGGGACAGATTCTCAAATTGGTGTCATAGGAAGAACCAGGACCCCCTTACTACTCCCATACCAAGGGTCCTATCCTACTTGTGTGAGCTACTCCAATCAGGACTAACATATTCTTCAAAGTCCATTTGTTTGCCATTTCTGCCTGTCTGCCCATTTCACCCCCTCTGACATCCAGACTGGAAGTCTAACTTTTTTTGAAGGGAGTCCTCCACATCAAACCCCCACGGAGATGCATCCCTCCTCCATGGGACCTAAATTTTATATTAGAAAAGCTAACCTCACCCCCCCCCCCCATTTGAACCAGCACACTCTGTTTCCCTGAAACTATGCACTCTGAAAACAGTTCTGCTAGTAGCCCTCACCTCTGCCAGGAGGGTCTCGGAGATCCAAGCCCTTATGGCCACCTCTATCTACCTTGTTTTCCACAAGGACAGAGTAATCCTCGGAACCAACCCTTCCTTCATGTCAAATATAGTTAATGAACTCTCATTGAACCAAGCCATTAACCTACCAGTTTTTTACCCTCATCCACAAAATGCCTCAGAAAGGACCCAACATCCTCTGGATGTACACAGACAACTTTGATATTCTTGGACAAAACCAAACGTATCAGGAAGTCAGATCAATTATTTCTTTCCATCCCAGAGCCCTAGGGAAAACTGTCTCTAAACAGACCATTGCCACATGGATCTCTATGTCCATTTCCCTGTGCTACTCCCACCATGGGAAATCATTACAAGGTAATATTAAACCTCATTCTGTCAAAGCAGCTGCTTCCTCTACTGCCTTTTTCAAAGGCATAAACTCCTCTTCCATTTTAGAAGCAGCTACTTGGACCTCAGTACACACCTTCACCAAACACTACAAGCTGGACATAGCATCCCATGCTAGAGCGGGATTTGCCAGGACTATCCTACAGGGTCTACTTGACCACAGGACCCCTTTCTCCTCCCAGGTTCATACTTAAAGCTCTGGTACTCTCCCCACTGTTATGAATACTGCAACATGAGAATAAAATAACATAGAATTAGTTGTGTAAGAACTTACCATAACCTTGGATGTCCTTCTGTTCTGTGTTGAAGTATTCAGTCCCACCCACCTACCCCCTGTCTCTTTTTGAATACTACCCCAGGTATCACCTTTGGACACATTGCCATCATCTCCCCTTGTTTCCACCTACACAGCCATCCTACTGCCCTGGGACTGGCCTACATGCAAGTCTAAGGGTCTCATATGAGGACCCTCCTGGTCAAACCCAGAAACGCTACTGTATGCGGCAAAACAATCCTGATGAGGGTACGTGCAGACATCATTTTTATACCTAACGTCGGTTTATGGCCCTGTTAAGAGACGTCACACACACCCTTCCGGAACAAAGACTTTGGTATACTGGCTGGACAGTGGCACTGCATGCAGCAAGTCCCTACTGTTATGAATACTGCAACATAGAAGAGAAGGACATCTAAGGTTATGGCAAGTTCTTACACAACTATTCTCTCTCTCTCTCTCTATAGATATAGATTATTTATATATATATATATATATATATATATATATATATATATATACACATACATTTTTTTCCTTGTATGAATAAAAGTAAATTTTATGGCAGAAGGTAATGTTCTGGTTTAATCTGTATATTGTACTAGTATCTGATGTATGCCAGTACATGGATTGTGAATTCTGTTTTTAATGATTTTATACTGTCTGTGATGCATTTCAGAGGAGTTATATGTATGGTATTTATTGGAGCCATACTGCTTGTGTGTATCATTCTAATAGTTTGTCTGCCCTTGTTGCATCAAGCACATCTGCTGTGGGAACTTAATCACAGGCACCAGTTGGTGTATCTCTTGAAGCTGTCAATCTACTCTATCTGAGGGCGACTAGTAAGCCATTAGTTGCTTGCCTGTTACTTGTCTTGCTTTTGGTAGTCAAATTGATGATGGATGTCATGTAGCCAGCAGCACAGATGCATGCTTTGTCTGTGGGCACTAGTCTGAACACCACAATTTGATAAAATTGAATACATTTCCAGAGTCCGTATAGTAGGATGAAGTATGGCTAGGATTACCTTTTTGCTGATGATTATGTAGGGTATCACAATATTGGTTTCCAAGGTTAATTAACATTCCGGTAATTGCAGTAAATGCAGTGTAGAAGTAAGCTTATTTACTAAATGTTTTTCTTCCTTTGTGAAAGGGGAGAGTTTTGATAAGTGGTTTAGATTTCTCCAGCAGAGATTTGACATTAACAAGATGGGAAATAAGTGTATGAAAAACTTGGAGAAAATCAACCAGAAAAAGGAGGGAAGATTCCTTTTGGGAAGAATATGGTAGATCTTCATCAAAAATCTGTTCAGACTTAAGTTTAGGTGCACACAGTGGCTTCCAATAATTCAGAGTAGAAAAAAATCAATTGCACTTAGATGTCTTTAAAATTGAAACACTGAATGGATATATAAAGTCAAACAAAAAGCAGAAAATAGATACTTTAACTAGTTACTCAGATGAATTGATGAAACTTGAGAAAAAAATAGTCTAAACTGAAGAAAATAAAGGCTGAGCATGAGTCTTCTCAATATGAGCTATTTCCAAGTATTACAATGTTAGAAGACAGAGAACACAGAGAGCCTAAGATTTTTTGCTATACCAGAAAACTAGAAGGAACAGACTGCATTCATTTTTATGAAATACAATTAAGCTAACAGACTGGGGTTCCACAGCAGGATTTGTTAACTGAGAGGGCACATTGTGTGCATATGCTCCAAATCTAACCATGAGCAATCAAACAAAAACCTATATTAGTAAAGAAGCAATCGTGTAACAGTGCTGCTCCTTACAGATTTTGTTGCAGAAAGGAAAACTTTTAAAATTGGAAATAGCAGAATGTTTGAATAAATTGAGGCAGAAGAAAAGTGAGTTTATCCCAGTAATCGAGGAGTATTGAGAGGTAAGTGTGAGATTCAAATTGTGTCCAGCTTCCTTCTTAATTTTGCTGGAGGATCAAAGACCTTTTTGGATGCAGAATAGGCTAAGGAGAAAAATGGCCAGCAAGCGGAAGGAGATTCTGCTTCTCACTCTTTTGATGATGATAAACCTATAGAGAAATTTTGCCAGTGAGACCTTTATCCATCCAGCACCACTACCTGCCCGAGGAAGACATGTAGTCCAAGAATAGTATAATGAATGGTCAGATGGGATCTGTTATGGTACATAGTACTTCCATGCAGAGGATTGCAAGTTTCTGGAGTTAAATTTAGAAAGTAATATAGAAGATGGCTAACTATGGAAGCATATCTGGAAGTTATAAAAAGTCGACTTGAATGACTCCCTTAAAGTCAAGATATTTGAAGGCAAGTGAAAATATCATGAGACTCTAGATTCAGCAGGAAGATATAAATGAAAAAAATATATTTTACAAAATTATACAAATTAAAAAAAAATTGACAGATATATAACTTTAGATCAGATTAGAACATCAGAAGGCCAATGATCAAATGGTGGAAGTTGAAAAAGGATGATTGTGAGGTGGCAATCAGGGAAGAGTTAAGGCAGGCACTGGGTGGCAGTGAAGAGTTACCAGATAGTTGGGCAATTATAGCAGAGGTGGTAAGGGAGACTGCTAGAAAGGTGCTTGGTGTGACATCTGGACAGAGGAAGGAGGACAAGGAGACCTGGTGGTGGAACGAGAAAGTACAAGAGAGTGTACAGAGGAAGAGGTTGGCAAAGAAGTGGTATTGTCAGAGAGTTGAAGAATGCAGACAAGGAGTACAAGGAGATGAGGCATATGGTGAAGAGAGGTGGCGAAGGTTAAGGATAAGGTGTATGGCGAGTTGTATGAAAGACTGGACACTAATGAAGGAGAAAAGGACCTGTATTGATTGGCTAGACAGAGTGACCGAGCTGGCAAAGATGTGCAGCAAGTTAGGGTGATGGAGGCTAATGAGGGAAACGTACTCGCAAGCAAGGAATATTTGTTTAGCAGATAGAGTATTTTAAGGGGCTGATGAATGAAGAGAATGAGAGAGAAAGGTTGCATGATGTGGGGATAGTGAATCAGGAAGTGCAGTGGGGATAGTGAATCGGGAAGCTTAGTGGATTAGCAAGGAGGAAGTAAAGGTCGCTATGTAGAGGATGATGAATGGAAAGGCCTTCAGTCCAGATGGCATACTTGTGGAAGCTTGGCGGTGTTTAGGAGAGATGGCAGTAGAGCTTTTAACTAGATTGTTTAAGGAAGTCCTAGAAAATAAGAGGATGCTTGAGTAAGGGTGATGTGCAGAGCTGTAGTAACTACAGAGAGTTAGAGAGTTAAATTGATCAGCCATAGCATGACGTTCTTGGAAAGAGTAGTGGAAGCTAGGTTAAGGAGGGATGTGATGGTTAGTGAGCAGCAGTATGGTTTCATGCCGGTAAAGAGTGCTACAGGTGCGATGTTTGCTCTGGGGTTGTTGATTGAGAAGTATAGAGGTCAGAACGAGTTGCATTGTGTCTTTGTGGACTTGGAGAAAGCATATGACAGGGTGCTTAGAGAGGAGCTGTGGCACTTTATGAGGAAGTCAGGAGTGGCAGATAAGTATGGAAGAGTGGTACAAGATGTGTACGAGAGCAGTGTGACAGTGGTGAGGTCCGCAGTAGGAATGACCTAATGCATTTAAGGTGAAGGTGGGATTACATCAAGTATCAGCTCTGAGCCCTTTATTTGCAGTGGTGATGGACAGGTTGACAGACGAGATCAGACAGGGTGTTCCTGTGGACTATAGTGTTTGTGGATGATACTGTAATCTATAGTGAGAGTAGAGAAAAGGTTGAGGAGACACTGGAGAGGTGGAGATATGCTCTAGAAAGGAGAGGAATAAAGGTCAGCAGGACTAAGAATACATGTGTGCGAATAAGAGGGAGGACTGAGGAATGGTGAGGATGACTGAGGAATGGTGAGGATGCAGGGAGTAGAGTTGGCAAAAGTGGAGGACTTCAAATATTTGGGATCAGCAGTGCAGAGTAATGGTCAGTGTGGAAGAGAGGTGAAGAATAGAGTGCAGGCAGGGTGGAGTGAGTGGAGAAGAGTGCAGGAGTGATTTGTGATAGACCTGGTATCAGTAAGAGTGAAAGGGAAGGTATACAAGATGGTATTGAGACCAGCATTGTTATATGGGTTGGCGATGGTGGCACTGACAAAAACAGGAGTCAGAGCTAGAGGTGGCTGAGTTAAAGGTGTTAGATTAGCATTGGGTGTGACGAGGATGGACAAGATTAGGAAGGCGTATATTAGAGGGTCAGCTCAGGTTGGATGGTTTGGAGACTAAGCCAGAGTGGTTTGGACATGTGCTGAGGAGTGATGCTGGGTGTATTGGGAGAAGAATGCTAAGGATAGAGCTGCAAGGTAAGAGGAAGGACTTAGATGAGGTTTATGAATGCAGTCAGAGAGGATATGCAGGTGGTTGGTGTGACGGAGCAAGATGCAGAGGACAGGAAGAAATGGGAACAGATGATCCAATGTGGCGACCCCTAATAGGAGAGAAGAAGGAGATGATGGTCAGAAGGCTGTATTTAAGCCTAAAGCAACTGAGGTAGACTATAGTCCATCATAATTTTATCTAGCATTTTCAGAATTAAAATATCTTAAAGGTAAACTGCTTGTATTCCAAACTTGGTTGGACACGAGACAGAAACCAACATTTGTTATTGGTAGTCCAAACGTTCTTCTGATGCATGTAAAAGATTGTCATCCAGCTTCACTGTTCTGTAGGTATTTGTAGAGTCTGGAATACTAAATGAAAGGTATCCAGAAGATAATCTCAGATTTGCAGCTTTGGTTTATGCCTAGCAAACACCCGATGACTGTTAAGCATGAGTTCCCTGTTAATAATTTACTCAGAAAAAAAAAATCAGAACTAATCATAGGTTCATAGGTAGGTACTAGGCTATCGGCCCTAGGGCCCATACAAGCCTAGCCAAAAAATGTACCCTGGCTTTCGCCACCCAAGAAAATTATTTTCCTGTGCCCCTGATGCTTTGTTGTTGTCTTTAGAGTCAGTGGCAATTTTGTTTTCGTAACTAGCTTTGGAAGATTTTATGAGGGATCTCAGCTTCTTAATGAGGTTGAACAGGGAGTTCCTCCAGTCATGGGATTTTACTCTTTTTTTTTGCAACAGTTTCTTTCTTCTGTTGTAGAGTTTGTTAATGGCAGAGAACCACCAGATTGGCTTCCTTTTTTTGGAGGATAGCATCTTGGTTCTATTAGGGATAGCATGATCCATGCACTCATGTAAGTGCTTATAAAGTGCATTTGTGTAGGATTCGGCAGTCATACCTCTATTGTCCGTCTGCATGGGTGTCATGAAGTTTGCCACTTCTGTCTTAAGAAGTGTGAAGTTGGCTTTGGAGAAGTTTTTTATGATGGTTTCCCTAATTGGGGCTGGGGGTGGGATGTGGATGTCTAGGCTGATTAGCTTGTGGTCGGATCTGACCAACGAGGAATTGACCTCTGGTGTGGAACACCGGTTTCCCATGTTGGTAATGACCAGGTCTAGGATATTGCTGCCCCTGGTGGGTGTGTGAATAAGTTGATCCAAGGCGTTGGAATTTATGAATTCTAGAAAACGAGCAAAAGTTGGTACATGAGTAGTTTTCCCAGTTAATGGTGGGGTAGTTGAAATCGCCCATTATTAGGATGTTGGGTTGGACCCTAATACTTTCCAGTGTATCAAGAAATGAGGAGTGTGAATCCTGGGGCATGGTGGGGGGTCTGTTACAAGCTACAATTTGGATTGCGGTCTTGCCCAGAGTTATTTGCACTTGGATAATCTCGGATGCATTATGCTGTGCAACTAGCCTGGAGGTGTGGATATCCTTAATGAATATGGACACTCCGCCTTTAGTGCTTCTTTCTGGGTTAGGTGGCCGAAAGGTGTAGTATGAATTAAAGCCTGGTAATGCAGGTGTGCTCTCTGGAGCTTTGAACCAGGTCTCTGTCACTGCACAGATGTCAGTGTTCTCCATTTTAAGGAGTGCCTCGAGTGAGTGCATTTTTAGGTTTAGACTTCTAGCATTGAGTAACATTACCCTCAGATTTTGCTTGCTTGTACCTGTTATGGTGGTGAATTTGTCATTTGAACATTGCCTAAAAAAGGCACTATAGGGGTGGCAAGAGCCTTAGCCAGTATCAGGAATCCTAAGGGCGACAGGTGCAGGCCATCTCTGGCAAAGGGGACTGTCAATCATGTCGTCCCAGGCAGACAAATACTGGATCCCCTTAGAGTGACACCAGAAGCTTAGCCAATTGTTGAAGTCAATCATTTTGTTCTTGTACTGTGGTATCATTCTGGGTGGTGGCAGGATGCTACTCAGGGTTAGGGTCATACCTGCCTGGGATACAAGATCGAAGAGCTCCTCCATGTCTCTCTTCATGTAGTCCAGGGAGGCACGTCTCAGGTCATTCACACCAACATGGACAATGACAGTGTCATATTTGTACTTATTGTGGAGTGACCTGAGTGCATGCGTTGTGGCGGATCCTGGCACCTGACAGGCAGCTGACAGTAACTTTCTCCTTTAGTCTAGTGAGTGGAACATCAGTGTGCCTGGCTGTAGAGTCACCTATGAATAGAGTGTTGGGTACATTGTTATGCCTTATGGGCTGTGGTTGAGTGGCACACTGAGTTTGTGGGCTATGTGTCATTTGGGTTGTGTTGGGGGGGTGGAGTTTGCTTGTGTTTATGCTTTGGATGTCCCTGATGCTTGGGCAGGTTTTTATTGAGAGCCTCCGCGAATGTAGGTGTGTGTTTTGTGTTTGTGTGTGTGTTTTGGTGTTGTAGATTTTGAGGGATTATGTGATGAGTGTGGTGTGGTGCAAGTGTTTACCTTCTCCTCTTGACTGTCTAGTCCAGTCTTGGGTGAAGAGAGCTTTGCTTCCAGTTTGGCTATAAGTCCATCTCTCACAGGTTGTAGTGTTGGGTGGTAGGAGGAGAGGGTTGTCTGTGTACATGAGGCAATTGCTGCATTGCCCCAAGATGCCCAGATTCATCAGGTAGACAGGAGAAATCACTGGGAGCTGACCCTTAGACATGCCTGGATAAGTGCTTATTTATTAAGTACTAAAAACTGCTTTCCACTAGACAAGTGATGAAAGTTGAGTGCTGTAGTAATTTTCAGCTTATGTAGTGCTTACAATGAGTTCTGAACAAGTGCTGAGTTCAAAGAAACAGATTTGAGTGCTGAAACTAGAAAACTGGCTAGTTATAAGAAACAAAACTAAGCTAGAAGGCTTCCCTACCTGTTTTTTATTTTTTTTAATAGAAGTACATAGTTTAAGATGTCAGTTTATAACATAAAATTAAGTAAGGATTCCCAGTTGCTTTGTAATTAACATATTTGCACTACTTAATCTTACTTGTGTATTTGTTATGTTGGCTCATGGACGCAAAAGAAATGCAGGGTGACAGGAGTCTTGTGTATCCATTATTGTCTACCAGTGGAACCCCGTTTGTGTTTGTTGTGTGTGGTTTTTTTCCTACTTTTTTCAAAGCAGTGACGATAGTTTATAGGTTTAGGTGCGAAAAATCTTATTTAATGCCTTGGCTTCATGATGACTGTAAAGAAACCAAAGAGTGTGGATCAGCTGCAGTACTTCAGTTCTTTGGCAAACCATCCTTGATCTGTCTTGTGGGAGCTCCAGTATTGCCTGACACAGCCTTCAACATACTGCATGCAATGTAGCACACATTTAGAAAGTGGGCAGCAGCCCCAACCACATGGTACTGGGACAGAGTGCACACCTGTATAGCCTAGCACATGAGTGTCAGCACTATTGTCCAGTGATGGACAGGAGTAAGAGGCAGATGCAAACTCCCCCTCACTGAGACATTGAGGGACATAATACACATCTGAGACAAAGCAGTGACATCTTGTCCAGAACTGTGGGCCCTGTTCAGCTCACAGTGATTGTGCATTAGGGTCTATATTAGTTTTCTGCAATGCAATTGCAGTGAGCACTATATTGTTGACCCTCATTCAGTGAAAATCTTTTCAGTGATTCACTGAATTTACCAAAGGCAAGTAAATACCTGCCCTACAGCACAACAGACAACAGCTACGCAAATCTAACCCACCCAAGTGGGGGAGGGGGCTCGCCCACACACACACACACACACACACACACACACCCACACCCATGTGGGGGGTTGTGACCCCCTCCCCAACTATATATACCAACTCCAAGATTGCACTACAGTGGAGAAAAGGGCAAAGTTGTGCTATAGGGCAAGTATTTATTTGCCCTCGATAAATTCAGCGAATCACCGAAACAATTTTCGCTGAATGAGGGTCAATGATCCGGTGTTTGCCACAACTGATTGCGATGAACGGTTACAGACGCTGTGCAGTGCAACACTGAATAAACATGAATGCAATGTTAATATCTGGCTGTGCTGGCCAGTGTATGGTTGGGGCCACATATGTCATAGAAGAGAGGGACTAGAGTGGGTAGGAATAGTCATGTGTACAGGTGGATAGTGACACCATGGCATAAGTATGTCCTACAGGCACTGAGTTGGGGTGGTAAATTGCAGGAGATGGAAATAACGTGGGCCTGTGTAAGAGGTACTATATGACCTGGATTAGATTCTCATGAGGTGGTGGGTTAAGGCCACATGACTGATCTAGGGCCACTTCGCTGGCTTGGTGCAGTAAACTTGGGACTTGTAGTGACATGGATGATGTGTGACTCCCAAACCATGACCTGGATGGAATCTGCTGACAAAGTGCCTTGCAAGTGTAGACTGGATGCTGTCTTCACATGTGATGAAAGAGGGCAAACTGTCATATGCTACCTGACATGGGTGATGACTTTGTACTTTGTGATGGCCCCTCCATGGCCACCCCCATTATGTACCCTGCCCCAGCCCTGGACAGAATTGCTGGTCTTTGTAGTAATCGTGGCAACTGACAGTCCTCTGCATTGAAGTGTTTTGTTCCATCTCGGATCTCATCAGAGTATTAATTATATTATTTCTGAACTCCATGTCTTCATTGAGTAGGTAGTGGTGCTGGTTGATTTCCCTGAGTGCTATGCAAAACAGCAGCTAACTTCAAAATGGCCTGGGTAGCTGCAGGCTGCGTCTGGATTATACTCTAGCAGATTGTTTAACTGATCCCAAGTGCACCTGCTACACATGATAGCATGGTTAGTCCTCTTTGTGATTGTGCCATAAAGAGTATACCCACACTAGATGTCACCTGATACCCCATCCATAGTAGAATTGCTTGAAATTGCAGCCACATGAGATACTCACATTAATTATGGTGAACATATACTCTCTATGGTCTCAGGTTTATCTGTGGGAGAGGCCAGATTTTCCACCTGTATTGCAGGTGAATATCCACCCAGGGAGGAGGCACCATAGCACAATGCCATCTGTGACTCTGGTATTTGTTTTACCATCATCCGTGGCATGGTTATTTAAATACACGTTTTCCTATGTAACCTGTACAGTTGTCACCATAGCAATGGTCTACCTTGTGAATTAGTCACACCATAGTGAGAATGGGTACCTGTAGTACCACTCTGGCTCTTTGGTGCCCCTGCTGAAGGAAGACCATGCAAAATGTGTTTACTGGGAAAGTCCAAATAGACAAAAGCCATTTTTTTTCAGAGGAAAGCTCCCTAGTGCAATGCATTCCTAATGCCTCTGTCTTTTTCTGACATACCCAGATGCTTAATGTTTTTGGTGGGAAAACATGGGCGGGGGAGGGATGTTGGCCAAGCTGGTTAGTTCTACTGATTCAGTGTTGAATTTTTTTGACTATTAAGTCTTTTGGCAGGATAGTTTAACTTATGGCTAATGTCACTTGACTACTCTGGAGCTTGGCTAACTGCAGGGAAGATGTTGCTCATCTCTCTGGATGTTAAATTAATGCTTTGTTGTGCAGAAACTTTAGGCTGTACAAGCCTCATGTAGAAAAGCGGCACTTTTCTGAGAGTACTAGATAACCAGTCTCTGCATTTTAGGGAGGTACTATGGTCATGAGGTTAATTTGATATGTATTTAAAATAAAGAATATTATTGAGTATAATAAGGAAAAGGTATGAACTTGGATGTCAGTGCCATTGTTATTAGCTGGCAGAATTAATGTAATTTTTTTCCTCCCATGTGGACATTCAGTGATTTTAATAAAGTTCTCAAAGTCTGTTATCCGAAATAATCGGGAAGAAATCTGTTTTAAGGGGGGGGCGTTCACCCAAAATCATCGGTATAGCTTATTACACAGGAACAACAGTATGGTGGAAAGATACTTGTTTCATAGTACTACATAGTGGCACAGTTATTGACCAATATAGGTAGAATATACTGCTTAAGTTATTGGCTGTATAAGTTATAGATTATATGCTCTTCAGGTATGTAGCTGATAGTGTCTTGCCAAATAAGAGGCATGTGGAAGGGAAGAAATATAAAAGTTTCTGCTGCTTTTGCTTATTATAGAATAATTTCATGAAAATGTTCTGTAAATTTGGTCACTAAAATGTACCAGGATTGACAATCTGCTTTATCAAGTTTTTGGTGTCAAACATTTATGAAAATAGGCGAGATAGCTGTAAGGGGTTGATGGTAAGTGCTGGATTTATTTAAGTTGTAAATGTATTCAGATTTATGGTTTCCAAAGGAAGATTGGGATTGTGACACTGTCACAAAGAAGAACTGTAAAGGAAAGTACTTGGGGAAATACTGCTTTTGTACTAAGCAAATGGAGAGCAGCTGCAGCAATCCTTTTGCATAAGGGAAGACCTTCCTCAGACCCAGGAAATTTAATTGTAGACCGTAAATCTGACCACCCTCTCTTGTAAAGCCATGGAAATAATTTGTCATGGAATTAGTCAGGACATAGGGAGCCTCAAAACACTGGACCCTTCTCAGTTTGGATTTGTTGAGGGTAGATTATTTTTAATCAGCCTAGTTGATTTTTTCCAAAAGGTTACCAAAGCAGTGGATGAAGGCAGAATTGTATACAATGCATACCACAACCTGGCCAAAGTTTTTGCCACAGTTTCCCACTCGGGCATAGTAGAACATTGCACTAATTTTTGTAAGAAAATTCTTCTGTATTGCACATCTTAAAAACAAAGGATTGTGTCTAGATGTATGAATGTCCTTGTCCTCTGTAACTCAGCCCTCATTAAGCCAGTCATTGGCTATAATGCCCCCTTTGCCATGTATCTTTCCAAACACATACAACAACTAGAACACCCACAAAAATACCTTACTAAAGGGATACAAGACTTAAAAATATGTCCTATGTGGACCGACTTAGTGCTCTGTCACTGTACTCTGTATCTTACAAACTGCTAAAAGGTGACCTGTGTCTGGCATACCAGGCATCCTGTGACCCATTAGTGATGGATTTACTGCACTTCAGCAAGTCAGATGGCATCAGAAATACTCTGTGTAGGAATCTAAACTTCTGTAACATCAACAGGTATATCTCTCAGAAGGCATTGCTACTGTGAAACAGACTCCCCATCCATCTACAACAAAGTTATCCCTGTCTATATTTAACTGCAACCTAGATCTATGGATGGGTAACAGAAGATTTACCCCAGGACTGCCCCCTGTACTAATAATGGACAGGCAGCTCTAAGTGCCTTATCTCATGGGTCTTTTTAAATTATGTATGGTATAATTCCAGTTATTCTCATTAGGGGTAGGTAGAATATACTGCTTAAATTATCGACCATGGGATGGTTAAGGACAATTTATAACTAAATGGGATTGGTTATTTTGAGCACCAAAAGGGAAAATGGCTAGGCTTAAAATAGTCCGGGTGGGCAGCTAGCCTGGTACTTGCCTTTGAACCTATGGAAAACATTAATATGGAAATGCTGTATCATTTTTTTGTGCTGAGTTTGGTAGGGAGATTTGGTAAAACTGCCCTCACATAATACAATATTAAAAAGTACAACCATTTAGGTTAGTTGATGCATAGAAAAACATTGTTATACAAGTTAGAATGTGAGGTGGTGGTTGAATTAAGTCCAACCGAACAATTCTGGAATAGTGGAAACTGTGAGGACTGGAACTTCCTATAGTAACTGGTGGGAAAAGCTTCCTGTTTTTGACTGCGATTGGAAGATTATTCTATACTGGAAATTGAGCAAATAAGCCTTCCTTTAGGATCCCCCTGAGTAGGTTATTTGGAAGGGAGAAAGGTAAAAGGGTGATAGAACAGAGAAAATGGAAATACATCTCCTGTGGTACTAGTTTCATATATTCTAAGTTATGATATTTGCACAATTGGACCACTTTTGCATGTATTGCAGGGATTCATTTCTTTCTTTGCAAGACACTGATTTTTAAATGTAATTTTATACAGGTCCTTTTATTATGAGTGTATATTAATATAACAATTGTACTGCATGCAGAAACCAAGTAACATGTCTAATAAATGCATTTGTTATGTGGAAATGGATTGCTTCACTGTTTGCATCCTCCCCCTTTATTGTGCTGTTGTCCATATGTGTTTACCCTTTCTTTGCTGCAGGTTTTTACAATTGGAATTGTCATTTTTAGTGTTAAATAGTTGTTTTCTTGTTGACCAGAAGCACTTTGATCGGTGCTGTTTTATCAAAATTTCTCTTGTTTCTGAAGAGAGCCTATTGAGGAAAGACTGCTAATACCCTTGTGTATGCTTCCTTTGATCGTGAAATGACAGGAGATGCCCTAGGCTGATTAAGTATGAATGGCAAGAAATTGTAGTGATGCAACTCACCAAGTCTTGTATAAGCATAATTTTTTTAAGTTCTTCCAGGTTTTTTCCCCCCATGTTACTCGGTACTAGTTAATTCCCCTTGTGTGGAGAGGCTAGCAAAACCCTGCAATACAGCTGGTCCTTCTAACTCTAGGGAAAGGTCACCTTAATGGATTATCCTCACTAGATTGCCTCTCCTCCATTTGGGAATAGGGTATGTTGATCGCAGTTAAATAGGGCAGATATTTTTGATATAGACATAAGAGCAAGTCTTAACTTAGGATAGGGTAGAGTGTGGGGTCAGATGCATCACCTCATCCAGCAGCTGCCCACCCAAGCTCTTCCCCTTGTTACCCAGAAAGGTGGCTTGCCTTTCAGCTGTAAAATGCTTGCCTGTCTTTTCCAGTAAGCACCCAGTGGTAAGCAGTAGACTCAGTTCTTTCACCTAGGATGAGAAAACAAGAAGCCACTCTTTACTCACTCCCCTGTTTGGCTTCTTCAGCACCTGATTTGGTAGTCAAACTCAAGTTGTGTCTATGGTCAGAGACTCGTACAAGTTCTTCCACAACTTTTAAAATGTGTGCTTTTCTACTTTTCATTTTGGTAAATTTGCAGTTGTAAAATGCTTTGCTTTCAACTTTGTTATTATGGCACAGCACAATGTAAATGATGTCTTGTTGGACCGTAGATTGTTTTTCTTTTAATACAAAGGACTACTTTTATGTGTTTTCAGTAAGTATGTATTCCTTTGTTTTCTAGGAGAACACCAACAGCCTCATTTTCCTGGTATGACAAGGGGTTTAGTTGCTGTTCTTTTGTACTGGGATGGCAAACGCTGTATTGCTAATTCATTGCGGTCTCTTATCCAGTCACGACGAGGAAAAACATTTACACTAGAGCTCAGGTATGATGGTCTAGTCTTTACCTTTTCACATTTACTCTGTAAGCTGAATCCATGGAGATGTCAGCACACTGCTTTTAATTGGAAGAGGTTTGTTTTTAAGTTATAGTTCACATGCTGCATGTGTGCATTGTTTTTCTCTGCTCTACAAGAACTGCACGTCTTAATTTCCTTGCAGATACTTGTCTAATGCAGCACATTTCTGCCCATGTAGTCCTTACTTATTCACTGCTGGCTTTCTTCTTCTGTCTTGTGTTAATGTTTACCTGACGGTTTTTGTTTTTTGTCAGCCTTTCTGCTCTAATTGCAACTCTGCTATAGAAAGTAGTTCAGTTTTGATCACTGAGCAGGTATACCATCTCACAGGATCATGTTAGGCACTGTTTAGAAGCCTGTAATATTGCTATACTGTGTGTGTGTGTGTGTGTGTGTGTGTGTGTGTGTGTGTGTGTGTGTGTGTGTGTGTGTGTGTGTGTGTGTACAGTTTGCTATAAGTGTGTGATCTGAGGTCATTTCAATTGCCATTTAAGTTGCAGTTAAACTAGTTAAAAGCTTTATATAAAAATGGGGGTCAGACTTTTTGGGCAGTGGTTGTGTCCTTGCTTGTGTTCTTGCATGCAACTTGCCTTTTTCAGAATTATATTTACTCTTGTTTCTGAAACAGAGCTGAAGTCATGCTGCCATTAATGTAAGGTTTGATGGTATGTGAGTGACCTTCCCCATTACATCTTTTTACGTTTTGGAAGTGTAGCAAAAACGTTTTTGAAATAATGTTTTGGTGTATGCACAAAGAGTTGCTATAAAAGTTGGTGTAAGAGTTCTGTTTCTCGAACATTTCATCTGATACACAGTGCTGGTGTTTTCTACCATTCAGTATCGAAGAAGTTGGACAGCGTCTTTACCATTCAATATTATAGAAGTTGGACAGCTTCTTGTTGTATTCCTTTGTACTGGAGCACAAGCTAGTTAATACTGGAACGAGGAATGCGACGTTTCATTCAGCACTTAAATTTTGTTTTTATTAGCATATACTACATACCATTTTTATTTGTGTACATACACTGCTGTTTAATTCTGCAATGGCATTCACCCATTTTTATATGTTTTTATCAAGATGACCTCTTGAGCAGGATAATTCATGTGCTAGTATATGCAGTGTATATAATTTACTCCTGTTTTAAGTGGCTGTAACCTGCAGCCTGTAACACAAGTAATTTGTGTTCATTCATTACCATTATACAACAGTTTGTGTTTTTGTCTTGTGTTAACCAACAGTCCTCCCATGATTTAACAAGTATGCATATTCCCTACTGATTGCTGATTATGGGAGGCAGTCAAGAAATAGTCAGCCAGGCAGCCATCAAGTACTTATACATCTGCCTCTGGCATTGTATGGCATTTGGATGTACAGGAGACACTTGACCCGGTATTTCCACTCATCAGTTTAATTGTAGCTACAGCGTGTACATACCTTTGGTATGCTTCCACATCTTTGCTCATACTGCAGTCAGCCATGCAGTGGGTTGAGCTATCTTTTTCTATCCAGTGTGGACAAGTCAGTATTGGCCAATCACTCCTCTTTCATCTGTCCTATAATCTGGATCACTAGTCAGTCCCAGGGTGGCTGCTTTGTAGTCTTACCTTTATTCCTCTGTGATTTAAACTTTTATGTACTATAGTTGTAATGTGTGTATTTTTTAAGTGTGAATCCTTAAAATGAAGTAGTCTACCATGAGTGGGAGTTGCAGGAAAGACCATGCTTTAATTGAGTATAAAGCAGCTTTGTCTGCAAATTAAGTGGTACTAGCAGTGTGTTTAACTGTGGAGACAGTGCTTGATCATAGGAGGTTGCTAGGCTAATGGCCCCAGGGCCCTTACAAGTCTCTTTTATCACTTAGTCGAATCGCACATCGGCGAACACCTTTTTATTAAAGCTGCCAATTGTCGAGCGGAGTTTTCAGCAAAATTTTACTTAAGGCAAACAAACAGTAGGCCACCCTAGCAACCGTGAACAAAATCATAAAACTTAACTACCCAGGTGGGGGGAGGGGCTACACCCCACATGACCACCCAGTGTGAGGGGGCTGAGCCCCCCACCCTGCCAACTGAATATACCAACTCCAAGATCACACACTACAGTGGGGAAAAGGGCAAATTCCAGATGGTAGCCAATTATTGGTTTGCCTTAGGAAAAATTTTCACTGAAAACTCCATTCGATGATTAGGAGCTTCGATAAATAGATGTTTGCTGATTTGTGATTTGACAAAATGATATCGACTGCCCTTGTAAGCCTAGCCAAGTTCAACCCCTATGGCCAAGGGTGTCTAGGTCAAGCAGACACTAAAATCGGCACCTGTTGCCCCTGTCCAAGAGGGACATAGGTGGGACCCTGGGCTGAATTTCCGGTTACCCATCCAGTCTTCCAAATTAAGCTTAAATAGGGCAAACGACAGGGTTTCTTTAACGGAATAGGAAACTCTCTCCAGAGGGGTGGCAACATCGGTCTCTCCAGCAAGTTATGTTGATGTCACATACCACGTTAAGGTCCTTTTTGAGCAAGTGACCTGTGTGCCATTTGGCTGGTTAATGTGCAACATTTCCATTAAAGCCGGGTCAGAGATTGCTCTATATGCAAGGCACAGGTCGCCTGTGAATAGTGTGTAGAATACAAAGTAAAGTGACAATGATTTCTGTCTGTCTGCATAAGACTGATCTTGAAGACCCTGAATTTTCTTGTAAGGAACCTTTGTGGTCTCTCCAATTGCTGCAGGTGCTTGGAAAGGAACATACCAAAGGGAGCATTGTAATCTATTATTGGCCTGATGAGGGAAGAGTACAGGGGGGTTATAACCTCTTCTTTTTCTGGAGGCAATGTCCTTGCTTATGAGATGAGCAATATAAAATGCCCTTCTTACCACTGTGGAGACATTGTGCTCAAAGTTAAGGTCAACCTGTGTGCCCAAATCTCGACCACAGACTGTGTGCTTAGGGCATTGCTATTGATATGGTACTTCTTTGGAACATCACACTTCTTAAGGGGATGATGATGCATTTTTTTGCATTATGTTTAAGACCATGACTTCAGCAGCAGTCATTACTCTGCATAAGACCTTCTTGCAGGATGATGGCATCGCTAGGGGTTTCAATGATGTCTCCCAGTTTGCAGTCAACAACAAACTTTGTCAGCCACAGTCCTTTAGTTTAGTTTTAGCCTTTACTTCAGAGAAGTATATTCCGAGCAGTAGGTGTCCCAGAACTGATCCCTGTGGAACACCACTGGTTACTGGTCTGCTGGAGGAGGTGGAGTCCCCTATTTTGTCTGTACAAGTTCGGTTAGTGAGCCGGTTTGCACCCCACTTGACAATATATGTGTTGATACCAAGCTGAGTGAGTTTATCAATGATGCCTGAGTGGTGGATTGTGTCAAAGGCCTTGGCTAAGTCTAGGTAGGCTGTATGCACAGATTTGCCCTCATCTAGAGCTTTGGTGACTTTCTCAAAGAAGTCCACCAAGTTTAACGGCCATGATCTCCCTTGACAAAGCCAGACTGGGCGGGGTTGAACATTTGGTGATTTCCTGTATCTTTGTTAATACGGGCCATGATGATTCCTTCCATGGCCTTGCAGATGAGGCTGGTCAGGCTAATGGGTCTGTAGTTCCTGGGGTCAATGGATGCACCCAGTTTGTGCAAAGGGATGACTGTAGTCATTTTACATTCTGCTGGGACAAAGCCAGTGCTTAGGCTGTGATTGAAAAGCTTGCTCAGTGGTGATACTAATTCCTGTTTAACCCATGTAGAACACAGCCAGGGATGTTGTCTGGTCCCACAGAGGCTGTTTTTGGCCTTTGAAAGGGCATTTAAGACCTGCTCCTCAGAGGTACTGGGTGTGCGACAGTTGTTAGGGATGCTTTGGGGTATGTAGCAGGGATAGGAGAGTGATGTTTTCACTGAACCTGTCAGCCAGCAGGTTTGCTATATCCACAGGTTCTGTATGTGTAGTACCATTAACTATGAGTTCAGCACAGATCTAGGCCTTACCATTGAGGTTACAGATGTAACTAAAGAACACTTTGTGGTTATACTTGGTTAGGGAAGCTAATTTGAATTTGTAGTTCGCTTTGGAGGCCTTCACTAGGAGATGGATCTTAGTTTGGGTAATATTTTACTATTAGTCAGAATTTAGTACCTTGCTAACAAAGTTCTATGCTTGTGGTTGTCCATGTACCCTGCGTACACATACACTGATAGTAACATACTGGCTGCATAACCACTCCCCTCCCTGGAGCCCTGCCAGTCCATTGCTGCTTGCACAGTGTGGATCTCAGTTCTTGCTATTGTCAGTTAAATTTGGAGGCATGCTTCATTTTTTTAAGATCAGTTTTGCACAGTTGATTTCCAGTAATTTAAAATCATTCCATCCACAGTCAAACCAGTTGTACTGACTGGGGCAAAAAATGTGCAGGCAGGGGTTCTGTCATACAGACAGCCACGAGAGTTGTTTCTGCTCTTGCAGACATCCTTGCAACTGTGGGCTCTTTCTGTACTCCTAGTCCCACTCCCTGGATAGAAGGATGAGCTCCTGCAGTCAGCATGGGTTATACTGCTCCTTCCCTCTTGTAAGAACATGCCCCTCATGCACTTGCTTTTGAGGGCTCCCACCATGCTGTGGTTTGAACTGAAAGTCCTCTTCTACCAAGATGCTGTTTTGCATTGACACCATCCACCCCTGCCAGTGTTGACAAGCCTCTAAGATGCTAATCAAACTTGGGTTGCCTAGGCATGTAGTAAAGTGTTCATCCTTCACCACCAGTGCTGGCTTTGCCTGCTTAAATGTTATAATGTGTTTGTCTTACTACGCAGGATCAGCCCAGGGCTGCCTGTTGTGTCTAGGAGGAGAGCATGATGCCAAATTACTGGGAGGGCCAGAGGTTCTGCTCTGCTGTTTGATATTTAAGGAAGGATCAGATGACTGAAATTTAGTAGCCATGTACAAGGAGACCAGCATGACAGAGATCTCCTACTCTTAGATATTTATCAACCTTTATAAAGCCAAGCTGTTGTATGGAAAGACCAAGGCTGACATTCCTTGAGGTAAGCTTTGTATTGACTGGTTCTGTTCTCTTCAGGTGTTGATTTACCCTGGACTAGTCCAGGTTCTTGATGTCAGTTGAGGAACTTGATTGGGAAAGTGTAGTCTTGGCTCCTTAGTTAGTGGGTGCATCTTATGGTCCTTTAGCCCTCCTTGTCATTTGATTGTATGCTAGAGTCTTTAGTCAGCTAAGCTGATTAAAAGAGATCCATTCCTTGAGATGACTGTTAATTGATTAGATCTATTCAGGAACAAGGACTCCACACCTAGGACTGCCTTCCAGACCTTTTGCGGTCTTGCAGGAAGTGGTTGAGGATTCAACATAATCATACCACTGTGGAACTTGTATATCATAGGCAGCATGTCTGGCAGTTTTGTCTATTGTAAGGTCATACATTGAGATTGTTTTCACTAGAAGGCCTCAAGTTATGTTTGGGTCAACCCAACCTGTTCAAGCTTTACTTCAGGCAAATGAAAAATAAAAATAAAAGCAACTTTTGCAGTGGAGCAACCTCCCCCTCCCACCACCACACAACCCCCATGTAAGCTATTTCACTCTGCACTACCTTACATTTACGTGACAGAAATACAAGCTGATGCTGACTTGTAATAGAAACAAGGCTGACAAGCAAGTTGAAACGCATTCAGATGTGATTGAGGTGGATCTTGTCCATTTCACACTTTCTTTGCCTGGTAGGGAAGACCTGATAGTGTACCCAGTGCGGGTCCTAGGCATATGAAACATGATCCATCTCTGGCAGTGGTCTCTTCCCCACTCTGCCTTTAGCCACGTTTCCTAGTCCTGTGATTCCCAGCACAGAACTCTTGTGTTTTCACCCATACAGGAGCCAGTGTGCACAGGTAATAGGTAATCACTGTCATCCTCAGCTCATATATTTTTAGAATATTTTGAGGCCTTCAATTTGTGAGTTGGAGAGGGGCAGTGCAATCAACTCCATTCACATCTGCCCCAAATAACCTGTCTGACAGTGCTGTGAGAATTGAGTGGTCCCTTGCTCTTCCCCCTCTCTCCCAAGTGCATCTTGCTAAATTCCAGGAGGTGTCCTGAATCCTGTTCCCCTTGGAAGTGGTTATTTGGAATGCTTAATCTCATCCTCGAAACACCCACATTTCTGAATTTTGTCCTTGAAAAAGGGCTACCATATTGAGCAAATTATTTTACACTGCATCCCAGTTTGTATGGGGTCTTTGGACCATTGTAGGTACCAGAGATTGTGGCATTTTACTTCTTTGAGTTGAGAACTCTGCGCAGATGTGACATTAAAGTTTACTGTCTTTCCACATTGTGGTACTTGGGGGCATAGTCATCATCATCCCTCTCTCTCTGGTCCCAATTTTCTTTTTTCCTTTGAAACAGTTTCTTTGTTTGAAAACTCCGTTCATAGGTCGGTACTAGGCTATCGGCTCTAGGGCCTATACAAGCCTAGCCATAACAATTCCTTGGATATTTCTTCCCACAATATTTACTTCTCTGGACCCCTGTTTAGCAGGGTGACTGACATGATCCCCGGGGTGAATTTCCTTTCTCCCATCCAGTCATCAAGGTTCCTTTTGAAGAGGGCAAAGGAGGCGCTCTGCTTGACATGTATGGGCAGTCTATTCTAGAGTATGGGGAGTCTCTGGGTCAGGAACCTATCCCTCCAGCATGTTTTGTTCATTGTGATGACAAGGTTTAGATCCCTGGAGCGTGTGGATCTGAGGTATTGGGATTTCTTTAAGTGGAGCATGTCCAACAGTTCAGGGTTTGACATGGCCTTGTATGTTAAGCAGAGATCTCCTCTGAGTAGACAATATGCCACAGAGTGTAGCTGGAGTTTTTTTTTTTTTTTAGACTGTCAGCATATGGCATCTGCTTTAGGCCTGTGATTTCTTTTAGTGAGGTATTTCTGTGGCGTTTCCAGCTTTTGCAGATGTCTTGTGAGGTACATACCAAACTGGGCATTATACTCTATAATGGGTCTAATGACGGATGAGTACAGTGGGACAATGACCTCCTTTTTTCTGGATGAAAAGCCCTTAGTGATGAGGTGTGCCACATAGATTTCCTGACTGTTGTGGCGATGTGGTTATCGAAAGTGAGACCACTGTCCACCTGTGTCCCTAAGTCTCTCATCACACTTTCGATGTTTAGTGTACTGCCATCTATGTGGTAATTCATGGGTACAGGTTTTTTTCCAAAGGGGATAACTATACATTTCTTTGCATTAAGCTTGAGCCCATGGCTGTGGCACCAGGCATCTGTTTCTGTAAGGCCCTTTTGTAGACTATACACATCATTTGGGGATTCAGTAATGGTTCCCAGTTTGCAGTCATCTGCAAACTTTGTTAGCCAGAGTCCCTTAGTGTTGGCCTATACCTCAGGGGCCTAGATGCTAAACAGTGGTCCCAGGACTGAACCCTGAGATACTCCACTTGTCTGGAGCTGGATTTGGAGTCGGCTACTTTTACAATCTGGTTTCTGTCAGTAAGCCAGTTGGCAACCCATCGAGTGACAGGGATTTATGCCCAGCTTAGCAAGTTTATCTATGATTCCAGAGTGGGGGATGGTGTCGAAGGCCTTGGCAAGGTCCAGATAGGCTGTGTGGACCGCCTTACCCTCGTTCTCAGCTCTGGAGACTGATTCAGAGAAGTCAGTCAGGTTCAGGAGACAAGATCGGCCCTTCACAAACCCAAGCTGGGTGGGGTCCAGTGTTTGAAAGTTGCCAGTGTCTTTGTTTATAAGTTCCATGATAATGTGTTCCATGCCCTTGCAGATCACGCTCGTCAGACTGATGGGACGGTAGTTCCCGGGATCCAAGGTGGATCCCCTTGTGGAGTGAGATAACTGTAGCTGTGCACCACTCAGTGGGCACAAAGCCTGAGGTGAGGCTATGATTAAACATAACACTTAAGTGAGGTGCCAGTTCATTTTGTAGTCCATGTAGTACACAGCCTGGGATGCCATCTGGTCCCATGGATGCTGTATTCCTAGCACTGGAGAGTGCGGTTTCTACCTGTGTGGTCATGATTACTGGAATTTGGCAATTTATTGGTATTGAGATGGGTTCTTTAGGGGTGAGAGGGGTGAAGTTGGCACTAAATCAATCTGCCAGGATATTGGCAATATCCTTGGGATCAGTATATTTAATGCCATTCTGTTGAAGCTCAGTGCAGATCTGAGCATTGCCATTTAGATTATTGACATAACTATAGAAAGCCTTGTGGTTGTCTTTGGAATCTTTGGCAATTTTATTTTCATAACTAGCTTTTGAGGATTTTATGAGGGATCTCAGCTTCTTACCGAGGCTGGTGAGGGAGTTTATTGCATCCTGGGATTTTTCTCTTTTCTGCAACAGTTTCTTCCTTCTGTTGTATAGTTTGTTTATAGCAGGGGACCACCAGATTGGCTTCCTTTTTTGGAGGAGAGCATCTTGGTTCTATTTGGGATGGCACGATCCATGCACGAGTGGATGTGCTCGTACAGTGCCTTAGTGTAAGATTCTGCAGTCGAACTTTCAGATCACGTCTGCATGGGTGTCATGAAGTTTGTCACTTCTGACTTCAGGCGCATGAAGTTGGCTTTGGAGACGTTTTTTCCCTACTGGGGGGGGGGGGGGGTGGAATGTGGATGTCAAGGGTGAAAAAAAAAAAAAGTTTTTACCTTTTTTCTATGCAGACTCTACATCTTGGACATTGTACTTTTATGATTGTATTTTATGTAATCCTTACTGTATTGCCTACTACTGTATCTCACATATTCCTAAATGTTTGTGACTTTGTATTATCATCCATTACTGTATGTAACCTTGATTGTACTGTTTTTGGAGCTTTTCTCCCCGGGCCTCCACTGAAAATGGGTACTTCTTGGCCCAGTGGACTTCCCCGGTAATCAAACTGAAATAAATAAATAAATTTGCTTATGGTCAAACCTGACCAATGAGGGTGTGACCACTGGTGTGGAGCATCTATCTCCCATGGTGGTAATGACCAGGTCTAGGATATTGGAGCCCCTGGTGGGACAGTGGATTAGTTGATCCAGGGCATTGGAATTTAAGAATTCCAAGAACCGTTGGGAAAAGAAGTTTGTACCAGAGTAGTTTTCTCAGTTAATGACAGGGTAGTTGAAATCACCCAGTATTAAGGCGTTTGGTTATATCTTAATATTTTCCAGTATGTTTAGAAAGGTGTAGTGAGAATCTTAGGGCATGGTGGGGGATCTGTAGCAAGCTACAATTTGGATTGCAGTCTTACCTAGTGTTAGTTGCACCTGGAGAATTTCAGATGCATTGTGTTGGGCAACTAGCCTGGAGATGTGAATATCCTTGGTGAATATGGACACTCCTCCACCTTTAGTGTTTCGGTCTTGGTTTTGTGGCCGAAACATGTGGTAAGAGTTGTAGCCTGGTATTGCAGGGGTGCACTATGGAGCCTTGAACCAAGTCAGTTACTGCACAGATATCGATGTTTTCCATTTTTAGGAGTGCCTCGAGAGAGTGCATTTTGAGGTTTAGACTTCTAGCATTGAGTAGCATTGCCTTCAGATTTTGCATGCTTGTATCTGTTATGGTGGTGGTTTTGTCCTTTGAACCTTGCCTAAAAAAGGCACTATAGGGGTGGCAAGAGCTTTAGCCAGTAACCTGAATCCCAGGGGTGACAGGTGCAGACCATCTCTGGCAAAGCATTGTGGTTTGTCGATCCTGTCTTCCCAGGCAGACAGATACTGGATCCCCTTTGAATGACACCAGAAGCTTAGCCAATTGTTGAAGTCTATCATTTTGTCCTTATACTGTGGTATCCTTCTGGGCAAAGGCAGGATGCTACTCAGGGCTAGGGTCATACCTGCCTGGGCCACATGATCCGAGAGCTCTTCTTTGTCTCTTTTCATGTAGTCCAGGGAGGTGACTCTCAAGTCATTCACTCTAGCATGGACAATGACAGAGTCGAATATGTACTTGTTGTGGAATGACTTGAGTGCATCGTTATGTGGCGGATCTTGGCACCCGACAGGCAGCTGACTAATTTTCTCCTTGTTCAGCCTGGTGAGTGGGACATCAGTGTGCCTGACTATAGAGTCACCTAGGACTAAAGTGTTAGGTACATTGTCTTGCCTTAGGGGCTGTTGTTGGGTGAGCTATGTGTCACTCTGGTTGTGACTGGTGTTTTGTTTGCGTTTCATCTTCAGAGGTCCTTGTTGATTGGGCAGGTTAATGTTAAGGGCCTCCGCATATGTGGGTTTAGTGTTGTATGTGTGGGTGTTGAAGGTGTGGGTTTTGAAGGGCTATGTGTTGCCTGAGGTGTATTGCAGGTGTTAACCTTTTCCTCTTGACTGTCTAGCACAATCTTGGCTGGAGAGAGCTTTGCTTCCAGTTTGGCTTTGTAAGTGCATCTCTCGCAGGTTGTAGTGCTGGGTGGTAGAAGGAGAGGGGTTGTCTGTGTACATGAGGCAGTTGCCGCATTACCCCAGAATGCCCAGATTCACCAGGTGGACAGGAGAAATCACTGGAAGCTGACCCTTGGACATGCCTGTTCAGTAATGTACACCAGAAAACACTGCATGTGGATAGTCTTGCGTTACATGTAGATTCTTGGGTGGTTTGTCCATTTACTCACAAAAGGTATAATCCTAATGTTAACACTATACCGAAGGATCAGCCTGTAGTGTAATATACATCCTGTGTACAACTGTAAACTTAACTTAAACTTGTGTCTTGTATAAAATATCTTCACAGTGTTTTACAAAATAATATAGATAGCCTCTAGGTTATTTTCTCTGCAATAGTTCATGAATCTTATTTGCTTTCTAGCTCTGATTTGTGACACAGCTCTAAGATGTTTTTATCCCAGATTTCCCATTTCCATTCATGTAATGTGCTGGGCCATATTTTTAAAATCGCATTTTCCTTGACTCTCATTTCTTCCGCTAGTGATTTTTACCTCCCTCCCAAGCTGTTATTTTTGTTGTCTTCCATTTCCTTGTTTTCACCTTGTTACTACTGACAAGGTTAATGCAAGAATTGCTTTGGCTGGTTACTGTCTTTGAGGCATCACTTCAACTATTTTGCCTCTTTTATCTCTAAAATTTCCTTTGTTAAATCTTTTAATAAAGCTGGTAAGTCTCCTGTAAATTTTGCTAATTTCTAACATCCCCAAAACATAAGCTGCCAGTTTCCCTTAGTATTGCTTGTACACTTCCTACAATATTCACGTACTCCTGGGAACATCTTATATAACCTATCCAGTGTTTTAAAAATATTTATGGAGACACTTCCAAGAAAAAAATCCATTTTTTCTTGATCTCACATTTTCTTTGCCTTTTCACCATTTTTTCCCTTATTTCTGTGTTCACAAACCCTGGCAATTTAGATAAACCAATAGGCCAAACTTAAAATTGCCAATTAAGGTAATTGGGGTGTTTTATAAGAAAGCTGAGACAGTATTTAAACTTTTTATTTCAGCCCTGCCTACCTCTCCCAAAACTGCCTCCACTTACAGATGTAGCTTATTTCTTAAATCCGTGTTACTTGATCCAACATTTTTTTCTATTTTGCATCATAATTTGAAGGCTTACAAAAGGTAAGTTTAAATGCAATAGGGCTGCTTCAAAGTTGTGATAATGTAGCAGTGCGTGGCTTCCATTTTCAAGTGGCAGAATGAATTCCTGCTGTTTTACTCTTAATCCCCCTCCCCTGTATCTCAGTGATTTCCTGCCTCATCCTATCCCAAAATTTCTTTCCTGGGTCATATGGAAATGTTTGAGTGGTATATAGGATTAACAG
This sequence comes from Protopterus annectens, assembly GCF_019279795.1. Taxonomy (NCBI): domain Eukaryota; kingdom Metazoa; phylum Chordata; order Ceratodontiformes; family Protopteridae; genus Protopterus; species Protopterus annectens. Next base: position 86,328,768 of record NC_056745.1, on the reverse strand, counting down.
TACTTTAACTTTTTTAATGTTTGAATTCTTTGGTCCTGGTCACAGTAGAGTAACTTCCATTTATTTAATTTTTCCCCTTAATTTCTTTATAGTTTTTTTCCATTTTTTTAGTGGGATGTCTTCAGCTTTTCTCATGATCCAAATTGTCAAGTATTTGTTTCGTAATGTCCTCAGAGCTGTGAGTATACTTGAATGAGACCCCAAGAGGGGGCATAATCAAAACATAGGGCCTTTGTTTTATCTACATTTATTTTATATCCTGATAGTAAATTTGCTGATGAGGTCAAACAGTGTAAAAATGTCTTTATCATCAGCAAGTAAAGTTACCTTTTCATTTACCCCTTCCCATTTTCAGCCCCTTATAGCATCTGCCTTATTGTCTGGGTTAGAGGTTCAAGATAGATTGCAAATAGAAGTGAAAAGGGACACCCTTGCCTGATGCCTCTTCTGATTTCAAATTACTGCAACAACTCCCTCATACATTTCCTTTAACACATTAATAATATCAGCTGGAAAACCCAGTCTGCTCATCACAGCCCACAGAAGTCTCCAATGAACCATATTAAATTGTTTTTCTGCATCTGGTGATACTAATGGTTTATCAATTTTTAATCTTTTGTGAATCATTTATCTTGTCGAATGTTTGCCTCACTTTTGTAAAGCCACATTGGTCATCTTGTATTAAGTTTGGTATAAATAGCACTTATTCAAGCAGCTATAACATAAATAAAAAGTTGAAATTTAGTTTTTGGACTACAGGGTTCTTCCCCTCCATCAAGAAGACTGTTACTGCCTTTTTCTACGACTTGAGGATTTCTTTACTTGACTGTATTGCATTTAAATAAATTATGCGAAGCAAGGATTAGGGTTGATTTTAAATTTCTTTCATAATTCCTTTGGGAACCATCTCAGCCTGGTGTTTTTCCTTGTGTTTGCATTTGGATCTGCTCCTCAAGTTTCCCAAGTCAATTAGTTCAATTAGTTGTTTAGGTGTCCCTTCCTCAGTCATGAATAAATCAAGTCCATCCGGAAAATCTCCTCCTCTTTCTTCCCAGCCTCTTGTTTCCTTTTGCAGGCCATGAAGTTTTGCTTAGTGTTCTTTAAATGTTTATTCTTTTCTGGATCTCTCGTGATCCTTTAAGTCTTTCCTTGTTTAGTTTAAAAATGCCCATCTGTCTTTTGTTGTCTCAACATATTTCCTAAATACCTTTGCTTTGTAGGGTTGTTCTTAAAATTGTATGTTCTAGCAACTAATTGTTTCTGCCTTACTGCTTTGTCCTGGAGATTCTGCCAGATATTTTCAGGTTTTGTTCCCTAGGGTCGATTTCTGAAAGTAAGGACTTTTTTGTCCAATCCACCTACAGCATATCTTTGGGATGTGGGAGGAAACAGGAGCACTCTGAGGGAAACCCACACGACCAAAAGGAGGACATGCAAACTCCGCACAAAAGGCACCCCAGCCGAGGATCGAACCAGAGAACCTCTTGCTGTGAGGCGAAGAATTTATAGCCTTCAAATACTTTAATTTCTGTCTTGTTTAAATCCTACACAGTTCTCACACTATTCTATAATACATTATGGGCTTAAATAACAGGCATTGCTTGTGGTGTGACTTATATACAACAAGCACACCTATTCACAGATGTTATTGACATAAGTGTACTTCAATGAATTCTAATTGATGTAGTTCACTTCTTAGTAGAAGAAAATAAATATACTATGAGCCATTAAAAGCTTCTCCAGCAAGACTGAGGAGCCAATAGTATTTAGAACATCAAGAAGAACTAGAAAGAGTGAAGAACAATGCAAGATATAAAATGAAGTCTCATGCCACCTATGTCAGTACATAGGAAGAAGAAAGACCTGCTCTGGTTCATCACAGGAAAATAGCCACTACTTTGCAACATCTGTAAAGGAAACCAGGTACACAAGGTAGCTGAGCCAAAATGTTAAAAGCTACTGTCGCACTAATTCTCCCCAAATAGACTCTCCAAACCAGAAAGACTATGCAAAAGCATTTCAGCTATGGGACATTGGGAAAAAAGTTCAAATTACAAGCTAAAAGGACTGGACTTCTCACCAGAGAAGGATTTAATATCGAACAGAGACTGCAAGAGGTTTTGTGATAAAAGGCAGAAGGTAGTAGTGCTTACTAGGATTACAGGGCAGAGGTAGTAGTGCTTACTAGGATTACAGGGCAGAGGGTAAAGTACTGGAGGGTCTACTTTCCATATTGTTTGCCATCTCCTGTTTATCTGCTGTGCAGTTTTTACTGTTTTTCCTTGGTTTACAAGTAACCACATGTAATATTTCTCCAACCAACACTGAACAAAACTATGTACAAAATATTGGTCTTCCCTTCAATATTAATACCAGCTTTCAATTCCATATGGCCCTGAAAACACATTTGTTTGTACTGATCTCACCAGCTCTCCTGACCTGCCTCTCTTTACTAACAGTAGATGCCCTCTGATAATGGACATCTCCTCCATTCTAGTCTTAGTACTTTGGCATGGTAAGTATGCTCTTGAAATAAATAAAAATAGTAATGTCTGCTTGGTAGAATCCTCACTTTGTGCCGTTTTCCCAGTTGGAATGTCTAGTGCAGCTACAGTCTCATGTTTTGTAGCCTTTTCTCATGAAATGACCCTGCTGACCTTTCCAATGGTCACTCTGGCTGTTAAATTGGCGGACCTATCAAGAATGAATCTTTGATAATAATGGGGTGAAATATTATAACATAACCAAAAATACTTTCATCCAATTACAGCTTCAACAAAAAATATCTTCCGGATATGCTAGCTAAATTAAATCATTTTTACTTTCTTACTTTTTCTTTCTCTTCCCCCCCTTTAGGTTTAGGATATATATTGTTTTGTTTCTTTAAAATTGCCCTCGGTTAACCCAAATGGCTTGAGGGGGAAAAAAGAAAGACAAAAGTTTCATGTTTATTACAGTCTGGTTATGTGATCTATTGTTTTTATTTAACTTGGGTACTTGCTAGCGATTGATTATCAACCCTCCAGGATAAGTGTGCACGCTGTCTCTAAATATTTTAGTATTCATTTATTGCCGTTTATCCATCATCTTTCTCTTACTTCTCTGAAAAAGAATTTGGACACGCACTTTTTTTGCTGTCTCAGCATACTGGTTTCCTTCTTAGTCCTCCAGTGTTAGTATTTGGGCATAGCTGGTGACCCAAAAAGTTGCTTGAATCTTTTCAGTTCCTCCAGCACTAATTCTGGATCCTTCCAAGACTTGGAATCCAGAGGGAAGAGTATTTTGAGGATAGCTGGTTAGTTTGGTCTGAATTTAAAGTTTGTTTACATTTCTTGAAATATTGGAATGAGTTTTTCTCTTGAGTGTAATCCCAGGTGAATAATGGTGGTCGGCAAACACATGGTTTTCATTTGAAATGTCTGACATTTTATTACTATAGGCCTTTGAATTTTTGTGGATTCTGTTTGTAAAGTATTTGTGCCTGACGAAAGTTGTCTTTTGCTGCAACCCTGTCTATTTGGGTAAATGTCTTCTACAGTTTTACAATGTCTGCTCTCGGTCTCCTCTGGCAAGTTGGAGAATCTAAAGTTCTCATGTCTTCCTGGATTTTCTAGCTGAAGCAGTTTTTTCTTGATTTTTGTATTACTTCTGTTTTGGCTAGAGTTAGTGTGTGTTCACTGGCCATAAAACCTCTCCACATCATCCAGTTGCTGAGATAAATACTTTATCAATTTTTCAGATGTATTCTGACACAAAATCACTTATTGTAGGTTTTTTTTCATGAACTTTGTTTTTTCGTTGATTGCCAACACTGGGAAACTCTTGACATATTGGGATTTTACTGTATTACTCCACATGTTGTCATTTTATATGCAGTGCTCCCCCTTAGGAATAACAAAAGGGTCATTAGATGGATTTCTGCTGTCTGCCCCCCCACACACACACCCGTCATGAGAGCATTTATACCACTTCAATACTTTCCACTACTCGAGGAGAGAGTTTTAAGTATCTTCATCTTAGATTCAAGACCAACGACTAACGAGTGTTTGTTTTTTTCAGCTTTGTGCCTGTCAGCCCCCCCCCCCCCCCCTGTTGTCCAGGTTTGCCAGACACTGGAGCAGTAGGAGGATCGGCAAGAATTTAGCATCATGGAAGACTTGTTGTATGAGCTGTTGTCATTTGGTTTGTTGGTGAAATATTATATACTTCACTATGCTAGACCAACAGCCTTGACTTTCAATCCCTGCAGTATTCTAGTAGATTAGAGTTTCTCTACTCAGACTCTCTAATTATAATTTTTTTTCCAAATATTAATCATTGTAAATGTCAAGGTAGATTAGTAGTGGAATAAGATGCTGGTGTTCTAGGATATAAACATGATCACCTCATTGGTAAGAAATATTTTTGTAGTGAGAGGTGTTGTAAAGTATATTTAGAATTACTAAGTATTTAATTTAGAGAGTGTTGAGACCCCCTGATGATTATTAACATTCTAGGTCTTTTCATTAAAGTTTATGATGATAAAACACAAAATTACACGGTACATTCATTATAGTCATGCCTAACAGTACTTCGCTTGAAGTACATACTGCCGTTATAACTCACATTTGAGAAAGTATGCATATCCAGTATCTTGGTCATTAGAGAGTGCTGTAATTTCACTCTCATTCTGTTACTTCCTTGCTCTGTTTTAGAACAGGTTTGGTAAAATCTGCAGTAATGTAGCAAACTGTATAGAGGTTGGTTGATGCAGTGGAAACAAGTAAGATGAAACATCCTGAAAGGGTTATAGAAGATTAGAAAAGTACTACAGGATGAGAGTTAGTGTTTTAAAGGCTTGCATTTTTTTTCAGAATTCAGGGTATTAAAATGAAAACTTTATGATCCGCATTACCTAAAGCTGTAGACATGCACAATTTGATTAACCAGCAGATGTTAATGTAGAATAAAAGGCTACACCGAAGTCTTAAAGACATGCATGTGCCACCTGCTTTTCAGGATGAGCAGAATTAAACTACAGATGATAAACATTTTTATTTAAAATACCAGCTCTGGTAGCAGAGTGGGATTAAAGCCCTGACTATAGCCCAGGTAGAGGAGTTAGATTAGAGGCATGGGCACCTGACAGAACTGACATATGATGGTGCTCCTGCCCATTCTTTGGGTGGAGAGAAATGGTGCACGGTCATATTTTCTTGGAGGAAACATGCTGGTGCAAATGTGTGACCTTGAAGGGTAGGTATTATGCTCAGCAAGCCAATGCCTGGTGGTAGCCCATCATGTGACCTGAGACATTGAGAACCTTCAGTGATGTGGGTTGTACCCCCCACCAGGGTCAGTGGTAGTATATTGCAAACGTCCTCATTGTTAAAATGCTGATGAGGGCATAAAGTACTCTCAAGGCTACCTGAATGACAGACCCCTCTTGATAGATTTTTGTCCTATTCCTGGTGAAAGTCCAGATAAGAGAACAAATAAGCTTTATCCAGTTGGGACTGAGGCTTGAAATTTGGTTGGCACATGGGCAAAAATCACAATAGAAAAAGTTTTACAGGAAAACTTGTCAGCACTACAGTTGTGTCAGCAAAAGCAACGTAAAGAGGAACGTCTGCAGTTCAAATTCAGCAGGGAAGGGAAGATGCAGCTAAGAGATCCCCCACCCATTTTTTTCTTCTTTTTTTAATATCCCTGTAGTGCAGGTTTTAGAGAGGTTGCTTCTTCATGGAAACAATTAACTTGTGGACAAATTGGTTTGGTTTTGCAAATAATTTCATCAGAAACTTGCTTTCACCCCTGTAATCCCTGTGGCTTCATCTGACTCTCGGTATTAAAGTTTTTTCTCTGCCGCTGGTGCCTTTGTTCTTACTATGATTTGTCTGTATCTGTATGCGTCTACCTGCTAATGGCTAAGATATAATTCAAACACATAGCACAGCCTACTTAACCCATCACATTCGTTCTGCTCCCTAACTCTTTCTGTCATCCCTTACTGTAGTTTTTTTGTTCCACTGTTGCTGTCAACACACGTAACTGTTCCATTGTACAGATTTCTAAATAGAGCAAAACAAAGACTTGTCATCCACTGAAGACTGCCGTGCAAAAAGAAACACAAAGTAAAAGCTTGCAGTATCACCACGGAGAGATATGCTAAAGCTCAGAACAGGATAAAATCGCATAAAATTCAAGTATAATTTAAAAAATGAAGTGGGGATCAGCACTTTTGGCTATGCCTTAATCAGATGCTTAATTAGCTACAGTAGTTCACTGCCTCCATCTTATGTAATATGCTTCGTCCAATCGGATTATCTCCTGAGGTTCCTGCCCTTAAGAACCAATTTTTATAATTTGAGCTAGTCAGAAATGTAGGCATTGAAAGAACTTCAGCAGATCGATATTATTAAATTAAACCAGCTGACAAGGGAGGAGCTATAATAGTTAATGGAAATTGTAGGTTATCGGAATGATGAAAATGTTAGATGATGAGAAGACGTGCAAAATAATATGGAGATGGGAAGTGGATAAGGTGATTAAGAATGTGAAGGATACACTGTGTGATTTTTTTTTTTTTATGACTGATAGTCATACAACTCTCCTGTTACTATTTGGATGTACAACATCCTGTTACTCCTGTTATCAATGGCTTGCCAAAAATGCACAAGAATGCAGGTGATCCCCCCATGTCTAATTGTTTCTGGGAAGGGGTGGATCACTGAGCCAGCCTCCATATATGTGGAACATTATTTGAAGAGAGCATTACCCAAAGTAAGAATGGCTTTAAAATATTCTTCTCAGTTCTTACAGTCGCTACATGGAAAAGTTAACATGTTAGAAGGAATGAAAGATTTTATGTTTGTGTCTGTGGATGTCAAGAGTCTGTGTACTATGATCCCAAATGAATATGGGATAAAATCAGTACATGAGTTCTTAAGGAAGTCTGGTATGCTAGATGAAAAGGGTAACATGCTTATTTGTGAGCTATTGAAGATAATTTTGGAGAATAATATTTTTGTCTATCGGAAGGAACACTATTGGCAAAGATGGGGGGGTAGCTATGGGCACTTCATGTGCCAATAGCTACCCAAATATAGTTATGGCACAATGGGAAGAGGAATATGTTTTCAGCTGGAGGAACTTGTGGGGAGACAAAATCGTGTACTATGGTAGATTTGTTGATGATTGGTTTATATTACGGGGGGAGTGCAGAGAAAGACTTGCATTGTTTTGTGGATTATCTGGAAAATACCACGTCATTTTTAGAATTGGATGTACACACATGAAGGCAATTGATTTTTTTTGTATGTGACTGTTCTATTGGATGATGGAGGAGAATTCAATACTTGTGTATATATAAGAAGTATTGGAAGAATTGTACTTTTACATAAGGAGTATTAATTGTACTTTTACATAGAACAAGTATGCATCCTATGCACATCTATCCATAGGTAATTGATGTGTCAGTTCCTACACACATTGAGGCTTTGTACGAAAGTAGTACCTAATGAAGAAATAGAACTAAAGAAGAATTTATTAGCTCGTAGCTATAAAGACAAGGAAATTCAAGAAGGAATAAAACTAGTTAAGGATCAGAGGAAGGACATAGAAGATCACAGTAAGGAGGAGGGACATAGAAGAGAGGACACAAAAGTGAGAAGTCTGATGGTCTGAGATGTCTGCTCACAGGCAATATTGACATTTCTGTTATATGTGAGCTTACTAAAAGGAACTGGAAAATTCTAACTACGGATGATCAACTCGGACATATAGTAGGAGAAACCCCTAGGTTTTCTTTTAACAGACCATAATTTAAAAAGACTTTTGTGTTACAAAGGAGGAACTGATCACAGTGAGAGGACTACCAGGAAAGGTACGTATCCATGTAGAAAATGCAATCCATGTAGAAAATGCAAGCCATGCTAGTATATTGAGTCTAGCAATTTTTACACACCCCCTTACTGGATATGAGTATCATTTGAAAACCTACGTGGACTGTGAAACAAAAATATTATATATGTTGCCATCTGTAACAAATGTGAAGGGTTTTATGTTGGGAAAACGAATAGACCCTGTCTTGGTGATATCAGACTGAAAGCACACACTAATGCCCGTTCACAGCATATACAGAATAATCCTGGGCACACGTTTAATTTCCTGGCCTTGGAAAAGCTCAATGATAGTATAAGAGGAGGGGACTTGTCAAATAGATCCGAAATTAATGGAACACATTGGATAGCTGATTTACAAGTTGACAAGAGTCCTGAACTAAATGGGATAGTCCCTTTAAAACTGCTTCTTAAGGGCAGGAAGCTCAGGAGATAATGTGATTGGATGAAGCATATTCCATAAAAGGCAGAGAACTAGCTAATTAAGGATCTGATGAAGGCATAGCCGAAAGTGCTTATTTATCCCTACTTAATTTTTTAATTGTACTTGGATAAAGAATTTTATACTGTTCTGAGCTTAAGCATGTCTCTCTGGTAATACGGCAAGCTTTTACCTTGACTTTACAGATTTCTGTCTGCATGCTGTAACAAGCTCTTTCAGTTGCTGCAGAACTTTGTTTCCACATCCTTTCATATAGTATATTTATTTATTATTATTTTACATTTGTTTACTGGGAAGGTCCAACTGGGCAAAAGTCCTTTTTCAGCAGAGGCCCAGGGAGAAACACTCCATAGTTACAACAGAGAGTATGTACATAGATACAGATATACAAAGAGTTTACATATAACGGGACTTAAGCCATTTTATGTAGATTTGAATTGATTCAATATATGCTGTAGTTTTCAGCAGAGGGCCAGGGAAGGACTGCATATTTCGAACACAGACTATGTACATAGTGTGATAAAGAAAAGTGATTTACATAGCGTTTTGTATCATTTCCACGTTGCTTTGAGTATGTTTACACCAGTGCTACATTTTACTATGCCTATCAAAATTGTTAATGTTGGTTAATTTTCCATTGCCCTTAGTAAAGCTGATTAGTTTGTCATATGCTGTGTTGCTTTTTATGGTTTCATTTAATGTATTCTATGCTGTTTCACTAAGCAGGTTAAGCAGTTTTTAAACTAAGATTATTTGATTGCAAGTCTTCCCCTAAACCTTTTATAAAAATGTGGTTTGCATAATTTAAATATCACTTTAACAACACATTGCTAAACATATTTCCAGCTCTCCCTCATAAATGTGAAGCCAGTCATTTTAAAGCTGCATAATTTCAATAGGCAGTCTTCTTTACCTATATTTTTGTCCTTAACCCAAGATTCAGCAGCCCTGGAGAGAGTATATGTAGAGGGATAGGAGCCACCACAAGGGAGGGAGATACAGGGGCTTTTAAAAAGTTAACTTGTACAGCTTCAAAATTATTGTCCTTGCAGTTTTAGTAGTTGCCCATTTTTCCATGTACGTCATAAAGCAGGGGGTTAAAACTGTGGTGCATAGTCAGTGTCAAGGAGAAGGAAGGCAGTAATACCAGGCTGTACATTTTAAGACAAAGTTTCTCTTGGCTGGGCTTTACTGTTCATGTCTGCAGAAGTTCGATGCTCCTCTCCCTCAGCAACTAGTATTTTGAAGTAATAACTTGAGGATTTGTATTTAAATAAGCAAAATGTAAACGTTTGTGCATTTTTCTGTCAATTTTTGGTTTAGTTACACACACAAGTGAAACTGGTCAGACTCAAAATTCAGAGTACCATATTTCTGTATCAGGAACAAAGCCCATCCACATATCCCCATGCCAGGGGGCTTCTCCTATACAGGCTTTCTGCTTACGAGGAGGAGGATTTCCTGTGCAACAACAGGTTTGCAATTTAGATCAGCAATGTATGGTTACACATTTGGATGTCTCGAACTTGATTACCAGCTTGAGGCAGTTAAATCAGTCAAAGTGTTCATTAACACTGAAACTGGAAAATGAATAGCAAATTCTTTGCTTTATATATCCCTTTCTGAATTACAGTATTGAGATTTACGGCCAAGTTTTTGCTGCTTTGTGTAATGGACATTAACCACAAGTAGAAAAACCCAGCAAATCTTTTTAAAAAAATCTAACACCTTCAACATCTATAAAAGGGTTTATTCTTGTGGTGCTGTGAGATCAGAAATTATGTAACCAAGCTTGTTGCTGTCATTGAAATAACTGAGGCAGTAATTCACCAGCATATTTACTGTTTACATCATTAAAGTGTGAAACAATTGAATGGTTATTCATTCAGGTGACTGCTAATTGTGAAGTGTGAGAGTTCATTGACTGCATGCTTGTTGTACATTTTAAAACAGCAGTGGAATGTACAGAGTTTAGTATACTTCATTCTGTATCCCTTGGTAGTTTTCTAATTGTGTATCAGCTCCATTTCAGAAACTGCCTTCTGGCTTAGAGCTGTTGATTCCTCTGGACTGCGTGCTATTGTGTGTGTGGAAAGGACTAAAGTCACACACAAGCTTTATCTGATTAGCAGCCGTGCTCTGTCAAGCAAGAGGCTTTGTCTCTGGATGTAGTTATGTAGTGCTGCCCCATTATCAGCAAGAAGGTCATTTTAATTTGTCTGACACTTGTAAGGTTTGTGCCTCACTTGTACATTTGAGGTGCATTTCAGCTGTAAATGTCTTATGACCTTGCAGAGGGCAAGATTGTGCCCCACCACTAGCTAGTCAGGCAGCCTCTTAAGGGCTTTCTGCATCTCTGATTAGCTTGGAAGACCAGCCGTCCATACATGGGATGTGAAGTTCACTTCATCATTGACTAACTTGCATTTCACCTGTCTGAGCATGATGGCTTTGCAGTTCAGTTCATTTCTTGGAAACAGTATTCCTGGTGGCTTTCACTTCTTTTGGAGGCTGTTGGAGCTTTAAGTAATTATGTAGATTTTTTTTCACAAGGATTGTGTTGTGTAATGCAAAACATTTCTAACTGAAACTGGTTTCAGAATTCTTTGATCCACTCTTATCTCTTCATGTCTTATGGAATGCAGAAATCAGGGGAGAAAATGGCATTTTTTTATCCTAGATGAGCATGGTCATGTCAAGTTTTACCTGTGCATGATTATTTTAGTAAGCTATAACAGTAATTTATCTCTGCTGTGGGAAAGGCTGGCAGCTGCAGAACAAACTGTTTACAAGTGGCTTGCTATAACAGCATTATCTGTTGCCATTAGGTGGTCCATTACTCACTGGAAAGTGCTTTTGTGAAAAATTGCATCTCCGGAGGCACGACTGATGGCATTGCTTCCTTTTAACAATTGTTCCATAGCAGGCAGGTGTACCACTTGGACATTTCTCTTTGGAACTTGATGGGAGCCCATCCTTCTTGGGTACCTCCTGCATTTCAGTATTTGGCCTTCTGAGTCTCCCAGCACCTTCCTGCTGTTTTATTGCATAGAAATACATGCAGTTTTAAATTCATCATCCCAAGTCCTCCATGTTAAATCGTATGATGATCTTCATTTTTCACTGTTGCAGTCATCACATTTGGGTTATCTGCTTGCAGTAGCCCTCAGTCAGCCTGATTAACAAAGTTTTGGGTCCTGCGTCGGTTGCGGTCTCATCTTCCATGATGTCGGGTAGTCAGGGGTATAAAGCATGCAGCCGACGCCATTTTATCCGTCTTTCTTGTCGTGCGGTGCCCGAAGCAGTTTGCAATGCCGATCGGCCGACTCCTGAAATTTTCATTTTCGAGTTTCAGAACCGAAGTCTTCGACTAAAGCCAAGTACCCTGTTGGGGAAACTTTTTCTTGCTCTTAACTGATGTCAGTAAAAGTCAGTAATTGTATTTCTTGTGGAAAGCAAATACCTCACAAAGATTTTCATTTGTAATGTATTCCTTGCCTAGGCCCTGACCACGGCGTACCTCGCTGTCAGTTTTGTGCCTTATTTAAACAACAAGCTATTCGTCATCGGTATGTTTACGCTTCTAAATGTTTCAGTACCCTGTTCAATTATCTAGGTATGGCTTCGGTAAGCCACCCGACTACCGACATTTCGAAAAAAAACAAAGATAAAGACAGAGACAGGCCGCCTAGGTCCAAAGCTTTGGCCGGGGGCCCCATCCCTTTTTTCCCCTTAAGCCCTTAGGGTTTTGCCCCCAGTTTTCCTTTTTTAGTGCCCTGGCCTGGACAGACCTAGAGTTTGATTGTGACCTCTTTTCTACCACCTCTTTGCTATAAGTATATGCTCTGCTGCATATTTTCCTAGATCACACTTTAGGTCACCTTTCCTCTTCCCCTTTGTTTATAGAGGTGGATTCTCTTTTTCCAGTTTTTCTGGTTATATTATTAGCTGGGCCTAGCTCACAAACGAGATCTGAGGTAATTCATGCCTAGCATTGTGGGATATAAGGGGAGCCTCGAGCCGGTGGAACCAACTCTCGAGCTTTAGAGTGGCAGTCGAGCCGAGGTCGGCTCCGAACCCATCCAGCAAGAAAGAAGGCGAGAAGAAGACAACTAACATGGAACGTTATGGTAAGAACATAACTTCTATTTCTTGATGAGCTTTAAGCATATAAAATTATGTCTATACATTTTAAGTGGCCCTGAATACAGCTTAATGTGCTTTTGTGTGCAATTAGTGGATATAGTGTACATAAATGGCAAAGTTTAGGTAGTATAAACATGTGAAAAGTGCTGTATCCAAGTTTTGGGGTATCTAATTTGTGATGACTTTTTCATTTTCATCCTGTTTTGCTCCTTAATGTAGTTTGTTTGCTGTTGTATGTATTAAGTTTGGTATAGTATAGTGTCTTAACATTGTACTTTTTATGGTTTAAGTATTTTCTTTTAAAGGATTCCTATGTGGTTACAAAAAATCTAATAAATATATTTGCATCCATATGTTTTTCTTGCTTTTAAAGTGATGTCATTTGCAAAGATTTTAAATATCGCTCATCAATTTTTGTACGAGATTGTGCTTTTTTCTTTTAAATACAAGGATTTGTTGCACATTTTTGTCCACATTATAAAAAATTGATAAGGACATTGTACTATATTTCCATTTTTTTTATCTTCTCTTGTAGTTTAGTGAAATTGAATATGAGCACCAGAGAGCACACTGTAAGTCATAAGATAAAACATCTCTCCTGTTTGGAGATAGCAGTGTAGAAACTGTTTTGAGATCATATCAGGTGAGTTGGAAATTCATTGACATGCTGCCCCTAGTATCGATGGAGTGTGGTTGATTAATTGCATGAAGTGCTCATCACATACTTGGTTCTGTATCGTTTTATTCATTAAAGAAGCTGTACAGCCTCACTAACAGCAGGTACAGCAAGTCACTTTCCCTAGTCTTGAAGAGGAATAAACGTAAGTGAATGGCAGTTATATTATCAAGTATTAAAATGTGACTTTCATGTTTTCTTTGTTTACATGAGCATTAGAGTATCAGCAACATTGAACTTGCCGTTCTGTTTCACAGGCCAAAAATGTTCAGCAGCGTGAGAAGATTCAGAAGGCAGGTACAGAGGAATCGCCATTCAGGGTCAGCAGGGGACAAACTCCTTCCAGAGCAACTGATCAAGGAGGTGTTCATCTTGAGTGACTTGTTTATCGGAGAACTAGCTGCCCTGGAGCTGCTCAGGTCTGCTGAAGATTTTTATCAATTGTAAAAGGTGTCTGTGTCTGTGTGTCTGTGTGCATGTGTGTCTGCGTGTCTGTGTCTGTGTGTCTGTGTGCATGTGTGTCTGCGTGTCTGTGTCTGTGTGTCTGTGTGTCTGTGTGTGTGTGTGATGTCCTTCTATTCTCATGTTGCAGTATTCATAACAGTAGGTGTTGCAGCACCACCACACGCCAGTGTACCAAAGGCTTTGTTCCGGAGGGTCGTGTGGCATCTCACCAGGGCCCTAAACCGACATTGGGTATAAAAGTGACATCTGCAATTCTCATCAGAATTTTTCTGCAGCAGTGCTCATCGGATGCCTGTTGCCAGTTCCACTTCAGCATCGCGGTGACCAAATTCCAAATTGTTAAAGACCAGATGACCGCTTTTGACCATTACAGATAAGTGCCCTGGGGCTTTAATTTACTTGCTGTTTAGACTTGCATGTCAGCTAGGAAAGGAAGTGTGCTTGTGGGAGACAAATTCCTCACAAGGACACACGATAAGTGTGTTTTTGTCTAGGCGAGGCCCATGACCATACATCCTGTCCAATTTGTAAGTGCTCGTCCCCAAGACTCTCCATAGCCGATTTAGAAACTATAGCTAGAGAGCCAAAGATTCTGGCGCTTGCACATGGAGGGAGAGTAGGCCCATCCGATGAGCCGCCAAGAAGAAGGTGAAAAAGTTAGTGTAGAATCCCAGGTTGCGCCTCAGGCCCCGGAGGCTCTAGAGTTGATTGAAGACCGAGTCCATTCAGATAACGGTTACCAAAGCAGGCCAGGGTGTGGGAAACAGAAGGCAGCCCACTGAGGTCATTCAGCCATCAGAGTCTGATGGCGGAGGGGAACCACGGCTCACATTTTGGAAGCTCCAGCTCCAATTCATGCTACTGATGTCTGCTTCTCTTCTGTCTGCTCCTAAGACTCCCTTGAACGAACCAAAACTAAGCACTCTGAGCCTGGTTGGGAATCATTCTCTGTCTGTTTTAAGGCCTTCAGGCCTTGCAAACACAACTTCCCTACTCACACCTCAACCATCCTCCATGTGTCTGAGGAAGACTACTCCTCTTCTGAGGAGTCCTTCTATGAAACACAAATTGAATCCCCAAAGAATTCATTACACCAGAGGAGAAGTCTTTATCTCCTGAATCCCCAGGAGAAGAATTCACCTTGGGGATTATCTCCCTCATGAGAACATTTTAAGTGGCAGGCCTCTGAGGTTTCAGACACCAGGAAAGGTACTTTGACCTTTTGCAAATGGAGCAACCATCTCCCTCAGCTGTGCCTCCCTTACTGCTTTCAGGATGCCTTCCTAGCTACTTCACAGTCTCCTGACTCTCAACCCCCAGCAGCCAAACAACCTGATCGATTTTATACGGTCCCCCAAGACCGTTTCTTTTCAGGAACCCGCCAGCAGACCCAGCTGTTATAGCCGTTTCTGCAGATAAAACATCTGGACAACTACCTTCTACTGCTCTTTAACCAACTGATAGACAGTAAATTTATGGACAGGACGGAAAAAGGTATACATTTCACTGGGCCATTGGGGCCTTGAACTACCAAACACGCATGGCAAGGTATGTTCTAGATACTATCTCTAAAGTCTTTACCCTTCTGACTGAGGGTCAGGATTCCCCTATCAGAGCCCAATTAAATTCACCTCTCCACAGCATCCCAAGTGACCAGGCACTCTAAGTGCAGTTATGATGCAACTGAAGCTTCATCCAGAGTTGCAGCTTGGATCAGTTTGTTACTCCTGGGTAAGGCTTCAGCACCTCCCCATGGCCATTCGAACTACAGTACTGGATGCACACTTAGACAATAAGGCCCTTTTCGGGCAAGCTTCTGCTAAGCTTCTCAAATCCTTCCAAGAGAAGGGTAAAGAATTACAGAACCTCAAACACCTTCTGGTATCCCCTATTCCTAGATATCATAGGAATTACCCTCAGAAGCCCTCCTTTGTTAGAAAGCAATCTTTCATTCAGTGCCACAGTCAAAGGGAAGTAGACAGCCGAGGAATACTTCTACCCCCAAATTTCCCATCAGCTCCTCCACCACACCCTTTCGGAGCCAGCCTGACCAATCCAGGCCTCTTCCACTGTGACTCCCCTCCCTTGCATCCAGCAACACCCTTATCCCTTTGCCTTACCCTCTCCTTTCTCTCCTGGTGGAGACTAACAGCAAAACAATGGGTCCTCTCAGTCATCCAGAGAGGATATTACATGACTTGGTGGATGCTCCCACCTTTCCAAGGTATTCCCCAACCACCAAAACCAAACCCACCTTTTACCATCCGTCATTCATCAGCTTCTAAATCAAATCACCATAGAACCAGTGCCCCCCTCAAAGAAACACAGGGTTTTATTCCAGAATGTTTGTAGTACCAAGGAAAGAGGGTCATTGGAGACCTATCTTGGATCTATCCTTTCTAAACCTCTTCCTCCATGTTCCCAGTTTCAGAATGATCACCTTACCATGTCTCTTGCTTCTGATCCCACTGGCATTCATGGTAGCAACAGATCCAGATGCCTACCTACACATCCCCATTAATCCACATTACAGGAAATTCCTCAGATTTTCAGTAGGCTCCTGTCATTTTCAAATCATTGCTTTTGGTCTCTTCACTGCCCCTAGAGTGTTTACAAAGTGTTTAGCCCCCTTCATTGCAATTCCCAGGATATACAAATATACCCATAATTGGATGACCTACTCATCCTTCATCAAGACCATCAAGTCTTACTTAATTTACAACAGGTGTTGAACACCGCTCTTCTGGGGTTCACCAAATGTAGAAAAATCTCATCTGATCCCTCACAGGGCTTGATTTTCCTGGGGTGCAGAATACAGACTGCATGAAAGCCTTCATACCAGACCAAAGGGTTCAGGAACCCTCCCTGTACCTCAGTCAGAACCTTACCCAAAACTTCCTGACAGCTTGGGAATTCCTGAGAGTGTTAGTCCACATGGCATCCCTCATACCTATGCTACCTTTGGCAAGACTCCACATGTGCAAAATGTAATGGGTGTTAAAGAACCTATGGACCCAACACTCACAACCCTTGGACTCTACTTCCACTTCTCCTGCCTAAAAAGGAGATCCAGTGGTGGATCTCTGCAGATTAACCTGGGGACCAACCTCCAAATTCCAACCCCACAACAACCGCTCCACAGATGCTTCAAATCTGGGCTGGGGTGCAGTGTTACAACCAAACCAACAGCACCTCTACAAGGAAAATGGTCTACTCTAAAAAGTACCACGTCAACATCAAGGCAATGAGGGCAGTATGGTTAGCCCTTCTAACATTCAAGCTCTATCCTGCCAGGAACCTAAAGTAATCCCAGACAGTATGACTGTCCTGTGGTACCTAATCAAGGGGGACCAGGTCCTACCCACTATGCAGCCTGGCCATCCAGATATAGAACCTAGCCTCTCTCAGGATCTGCTTATTAGCCATGTGTATCCCTCAGCAGAGAATGTTATGGCAGACGACTCAACAGAACCTCCACCCTCTCACGAATGGATGATTCCGAGAGGTTTTCCTAGACCTGATACAGGTGGGGTATTCCAGCAGACCCATTTGCCTCCCACTTGTAGGCAGATGCAAGTTCTGCACAAGGAACCAACATCCACAAGCTTGGAAAGTGGACGCCTTCTCCTTCTCATGGTGGGGTGTACCTGTATTCCCTCCTTCACTCTAATTCAAAAGTCCTCCTAAAATTCAGAAGGACAAACCAAAATTCTACTGGTGACCCCTTTGGCCAAGACAGCATTGATTTCTCCTCCTATTCTCTAGCCAAGGCAATCACCACAGGTTACCCACCGTGAGAGACCTACTTGCACAGAACAAGGGATCCTTGCTACACCCACAGGTGAACAACCTAGGATTCTAATCCTTACAGACACCTTTATTCAGAGGCGACTCAAAGTTCTGCAGGAGGCCAGAAACCTAGCACTAGGAGAAACTATGTAGCTAAGTGGGACAGATTCTCAAATTGGTGTCATAGGAAGAACCAGGACACTACCCATACCAAGGGTCCTATCCTACTTGTGTGAGCTACCCAATCAGGACTAACATATTCTTCAAAGTCCATTTGTTTGCCATTTCTGCCTGTCTGCCCATTTCACCCTCTGACATCCAGACTGGAAGTCTAACTTTTTGAAGGAGTCCTCCACATCAAACCCCACGGAGATGCATCCCTCCTCCATGGGACCTAAATTTTATATTAGAAAAGCTAACCTCCCCATTTGAACCAGCACACTCTGTTTCCTGAAACTATGCACTCTGAAAACAGTTCTGCTAGTAGCCCTCACCTCTGCCAGGAGGGTCTACCAAGCCCTTATGGCCACCTCTATCTACCTTGTTTTCCACAAGGACAGAGTAATCCTCGAACCAACCCTTCCTTCATGTCAAATATAGTTAATGAACTCTCATTGAACCAAGCCATTAACCTACCAGTTTTTTACCCTCATCCACTGCCTCAGAAAGGACCCAACATCCTCTGGATGTACACAGACAACTTTGATATTCTTGGACAAAACCAAACGTATCAGGAAGTCAGATCATTTCTTTCCCAGAGCCCTAGGGAAAACTGTCTCTAAACAGACCATTGCCACATGGATCTCTATGTCCATTTCCTGTGCTACTCCCACCATGGGAAATCATTACAAGGTAATATTAAACCTCATTCTGTCAAAGCAGCTGCTTTCTACTGCCTTTTCAAAGGCATAAATCTTCCATTTTAGAAGCAGCTACTTGGACCTCAGTACACACCTTCACCAAACACTACAGCTGGACATAGCATCCCATGCTAGAGCGGGATTTGCAGGACTATCCTACAGGGTCTACTTGACCACAGGACCCCTTTCTCCTCCCAGGTTCATACTTAAAGCTCTGGTACTCTCCCACTGTTATGAATACTGCAACATGAGAATAAAATAACATAGAATTAGTTGTGTAAGAACTTACCATAACCTTGGATGTCCTTCTGTTCTGTGTTGAGTATTCAGTCCCACCCACCTACCCCCTGTCTCTTTGAATACTACCCCAGGTATCACCTTTGGACACATTGCCATCATCTCCCTTGTTTCCACCTACACAGCCATCCTACTGCCCTGGGACTGGCCTACATGAAGTCTAAGGGTCTCATATGAGGACCCTCCTGGTCAAACCCAGAAGCATACTGTTGCAAAACAATCCTGATGAGGTACGTGCAGACATCATTTTATACCTAACGCCGGTTTATGGCCCTGTTAAGAGCGCCACACACACCCTTGAACAAAGACTTTGGTATACTGGCTGGACAGTACTGCATGCAGCAAGTCCCTACTGTTATGAATACTGCAACATAGAAGAGAAGGACATCTAAGGTTGGCAAGTTCTTACACAACTATTCTCTCTCTATAGATATAGATTATTTATATATATATATATATATATATATATATATATACATATAACATTTTTTTCCTTGTATGAATAAAAGTAAATTTTATGGCAGAAGGTAATGTTCTGGTTTAATCTGTATATTGTACTAGTATCTGATGTATGCCAGTACATGGATTGTGAATTCTGTTTTAATGATTTTATACTGTCTGTGATGCATTTCAGAGGAGTTATATGTGTATTTATTGGAGCCATACTGCTTGTGTATCATTCTAATAGTTTGTCTGCCCTTGTTGCATCAAGCACATCTGCTGTGGGAACTTAATCAGGCACCAGTTGGTGTATCTCTTGAAGCTGTCAATCTACTCTATCTGTCTACTAGTAAAGTTCTTGCCTGTTACTTGTCTTGCTTTTGGTAGTCAAATTGATGATGGATGTAGCCAGCAGCACAGATGCATGCTTTGTCTGTGTCACTAGTCTGAACACCACAATTTGATAAAATTGAATACATTTCAGAGTCATAGTAGGATGAAGTATGGCTAGGATTACCTTTTGCTGATGATTATGTAGGTATCACATATTTTGGTTAATTAACATTCCGATTGCAGTAATGCAGTGTAGAAGTGCTTATTTACTAAATGTTTTTTCTTTGTGAAAGGAGAGTTTTGATATGGTTTAGATTTCTCCAGAGATTTGACATTAACAAGATGGGAAATAAGTGTATGAAAACTTGGAGAAAATCAACCAGAAAAAGGAGGGAAGATTCCTTTGGGAAGAATATGGTAGATCTTCATCAAAATCTGTTCAGACTTAAGTTTAGGTGCACACAGTGGCTTCCAATAATTCAGAGTAGAAAAATCAATTGCACTTAGATGTCTTTAAAATTGAAACACTGAATGGATATATAAAGTCAAACAAAGCAGAAAATAGATACTTTAACTAGTTACTCAGATGAATTGATGAAACTTGAGAAAAAATAGTCTAAACTGAAGAAAATAAAGGCTGAGCATGAGTCTTCTCAATATGAGCTATTTCAAGTATTACAATGTTAGAAGACAGAGAACACAGAGAGCCTAAGATTTTTGCTATACCAGAAAACTAGAAGGAACAGACTGCATTCATTTTTATGAACATTAAGCTAACAGACTGGGGTTCCACAGCAGGATTTGTTAACTGAGAGGGCACAAGCATATGCTAAAATCTAACCATGAGCAATCAAACAAAACCTATATTAGTAAAGAAGCAATCGTGTAACAGTGCTGCTCCTTACAGATTTTGTTGCAGAAAGGAAAACTTTTAAAATTGGAAATAGCAGAATGTTTGAATAAATTGAGGCAGAAGAAAAGTGAGTTTATCCCAGTAATGAGGAGTATTGAGAGGTAAGTGTGAGATTCAAATTGTGTCCAGCTTCCTTCTTAATTTTGCTGGAGGATCAAAGACCTTTTGGATGCAGAATAGGCTAAGGAGAAATGGCCAGCAAGCGGAAGGAGATTCTGCTTCTCACTCTTTGATGATGATAAACCTATAGAGAATTTTGCCAGTGAGACCTTTATCCATCCAGCACCACTACCTGCCCGAGGAAGACATGTAGTCCAAGAATAGTATAATGAATGGTCAGATGGGATCTGTTATGGTACATAGTACTTCCATGCAGAGGATTGCAAGTTTCTGGAGTTAAATTTAGAAAGTAATATAGAAGATGGCTAACTATGGAAGCATATCTGGAAGTTATAAAAGTAACTTGAATGACTTTAAAGTCAAGATATTTGAAAGTGAAAATATCATGAGACTCTAGATTCAGCAGGAAGATATAAATGAAAAAAATATATTTTACAAAATTATACAAATTAAAAAAAAATTGACAGATATATAACTTTAGATCAGATTAGAACATCAGAAGGCCAATGATCAAATGGTGGAAGTTGAAAAAGGATGATTGTGAGGTGGCAATCAGGCAGGCACTGGGTGGCAGTGAAGAGTTACCAGATAGTTGGGCAATTATAGCAGAGGTGGTAAGGGAGACTGCTAGAAAGGTGCTTGGTGTGACATCTGGACAGAGGAAGGAGGACAAGGAGACCTGGTGGTGGAACGAGAAAGTACAAGAGAGTCTACAGAGGAAGAGGTTGGCAAGTGGTATTGTCAGAGAGTTGAAGAATGCAGACAGGAGTACAAGGAGATGAGGCATATGGTGAAGAGAGGTGGCGAAGGTTAAGGATAAGGTGTATGGCGAGTTGTATGAAAGACTGGACACTAATGAAGGAGAAAAGGACCTGTATTGATTGGCTAGACAGAGTGACCGAGCTGGCAAAGATGTGCAGCAAGTTAGGGTGATGGAGGCTAATGAGGGAAACGTACTCGCAAGCAAGGAATATTTGTTTAGCAGATAGAGTATTTTAAGGGGCTGATGAATGAAGAGAATGAGAGAGAAAGGTTGCATGATGTGGGGATAGTGAATCAGGAAGTGCAGTGGGGATAGTGAATCGGGAAGCTTAGTGGATTAGCAAGGAGGAAGTAAAGGTCGCTATGTAGAGGATGATGAATGGAAAGGCCTTCAGTCCAGATGGCATACTTGTGCAGGCGGTGTTTAGGAGAGATGGCAGAGCTTTTAACTAGATTGTTTAAGGAAGTCCTAGAAAATAAGAGGATGCTTGAGTAAGGGTGATGTGCAGAGCTGTAGTAACTACAGAGAGGAGAGTTAAATTGATCAGCCATAGCATGGCGTTCTTGGAAAGAGTAGTGGAAGCTAGGTTAAGGAGGGATGTGATGGTTAGCAGCAGTATGGTTTCATGCCGGTAAAGAGTGCTACAGGTGCGATTTGCTCTGGTTGATTGAGAAGTATAGAGGGGAACAGGTTGCATTGTCTTTGTGGACTTGGAGAAAGCATATGACAGGGTGCTTAGAGAGGAGCTGTGGCACTTTATGAGGAAGTCAGGAGTGGCAGATAAGTATGGAAGAGTGGTACAAGATACGAGAGCAGTGTGACAGTGGTGAGGTCCGCAGGAATGACCTAATGCATTTAAGGTGAAGGTGGGATTACATCAAGTATCAGCTCTGAGCCCTTTATTTGCAGTGGTGATGGACAGGTTGACAGACGAGATCAGACAGGGTGTTCCTGTGGACTATAGTGTTTGTGGATGATACTGTAATCTATAGTGAGAGTAGAGAAAAGG
Source organism: Protopterus annectens (assembly GCF_019279795.1). NCBI lineage: Eukaryota > Metazoa > Chordata > Ceratodontiformes > Protopteridae > Protopterus > Protopterus annectens. The sequence continues at coordinate 86,306,634 of NC_056745.1, read as the reverse complement.
TTGAGGAGACACTGGAGAGGTGGAGATATGCTCTAGAAAGGAGAGGAATAAAGGTCAGCAGGACTCATATGGAATAAGAGGAGGACTGAGGAATGGTGAGGATGACTGAGGAATGGTGAGGATGCAGGAGTAGAGTTGGCAAAAGTGGAGGACTTCAAATATTTGGGATCAGCAGTGCAGAGTAATGGTCAGTGTGGAAGAGAAAGAGTGCAGGCAGAGTGAGTGAGAAGAGTGCAGGAGTGATTTGTGATAGACCTGGTATCAGTAAGAGTGAAAGGAAGGTATACAAGATGGTATTGAGACCAGCATTGTTATATGGGTTGGCGATGGTGGCACAAAACAGGAGTCAGAGCTAGAGGTGGCTGAGTTAAAGGTGTTAGATTAGCATTGGGTGTGGATGGACAAGATTAGGAAGGAGCATATTAGAGGGTCAGCTCAGGTTGGATGGTTTGGAGACTAAGCCAGAGTGGTTTGGACATGTGCTGAGGAGTGATGCTGGGTGTATTGGGAGAAGAATGCTAAGGATAGAGCTGCAAGGTAAGAGGAAGGACTTAGATGAGGTTTATGAATGCAGTCAGAGAGGATATGCAGGTGGTTGGTGTGACGGAGCAAGATGCAGAGGACAGGAAGAAATGGGAACAGATGATCCAATGTGGCGACCCCTAATAGGAGAGAAGAAGGAGATGATGGTCAGAAGGCTGTATTTAAGCCTAAAGCAACTGAGGTAGACTATAGTCCATCATAATTTTATCTAGCATTTTCAGAATTAAAATATCTTAAAGGTAAACTGCTTGTATTCCAAACTTGGTTGGACACGAGACAGAAACCAACATTTGTTATTGGTAGTCCAAACGTTCTTCTGATGCATGTAAAAGATTGTCATCCAGCTTCACTGTTCTGTAGGTATTTGTAGAGTCTGGAATACTAAATGAAAGGTATCCAGAAGATAATCTCAGATTTGCAGCTTTGGTTTATGCCTAGCAAACACCCGATGACTGTTAAGCATGAGTTCCCTGTTAATAATTTACTCAGAAAAAAAAATCAGAACTAATCATAGGTTCATAGGTAGGTACTAGGCTATCGGCCCTAGGGCCCATACAAGCCTAGCCAAAAAATGTACCCTGGCTTTCGCCACCCAAGAAAATTATTTTCCTGTGCCCCTGATGCTTTGTTGTTGTCTTTAGAGTCAGTGGCAATTTTGTTTTCGTAACTAGCTTTGGAAGATTTTATGAGGGATCTCAGCTTCTTAATGAGGTTGAACAGGGAGTTCCTCCAGTCATGGGATTTTACTCTTTTTTTTTGCAACAGTTTCTTTCTTCTGTTGTAGAGTTTGTTAATGGCAGAACCACCAGATTGGCTTCCTTTTTTTGGAGGATAGCATCTTGGTTCTGTTAGGGATAGCATGATCCATGCACTCATGTAAGTGCTTATAAAGTGCATTTGTGTAGGATTCGGCAGTCATACCTCTATTGTCTGTCTGCATGGGTGTCAAGAAGTTTGCCACTTCTGTCTTAAGAAGTGTGAAGTTGGCTTTGGAGAAGTTTTTATGATGGTTTCCCTAATTGGGGGTGGGATGTGGATGTCTTGGCTGATTAGCTTGTGGTCGGATCTGACCAACGAGGAATTGACCTCTGGTGTGGAACACCGGTTTCCCATGTTGGTAATGACCAGATCTAGGATATTGCTGCCCCTGGTGGGGGTGTGAATAAGTTGATCCAAGGCGTCGGAATTTATGAATTCTAGAAAACGAGCAAAAGTTGGTACATGAGTAGTTTTCCCAGTTAATGGTGGGGTAGTTGAAATCGCCCATTATTAGGATGTTGGGTTGGACCCTAATACTTTCCAGTGTATCAAGAAATGAGGAGTGGGAATCCTGGGGCATGGTGGGGGGGTCTCTAGCAAGCTACAATTTGGATTGCGTTCTTGCCCAGAATAGTTGCACTTGGATAATCTCGGATGCATTATGCTGTGTAACTAGCCTGGAGGTGTGGATATCCTTAATGAATATGGACATGCCTCCACCTTTATTGCTTCATTCCCGGTTAGGTGGCCGAAAGGTGTGGTATGATTTATAGCCTGGTGTAATGCAGGTGGTGCTCTCTGGAGCTTTGAACCAGGTCTCTGTCACTGCACAGATGTCGATGTTCTCCATTTTAAGGAGTGCCTCGAGTGAGTGCATTTTGAGGTTTAGACTTCTAGCATTGAGTAGCATTACCCTCAGATTTTGCTTGTATGTACCTGTTATGGTGGTGAATTTGTCATTTGAACCTTGCCTAAAAAAGGCACTATAGGGTTGGCAAGAGCCTTAGCCAGTATCTGGAATCCCAAGGTCGACAGGTGCAAGCCATCTCTGGCAAAGGGACTGTCAATCATGCCCCAGGCAGACAAATACTGGATCCCCTTAGAATGACACCAGAAGCTTAGCCAATTGTTGAAGTCAATCATTTTGTCTTTGTACTGTGGCATCATTCTGGGTGATGGCAGGATGCTACTCAGGGTTAGGGTCATACCTGCCTGGGATACAAGATCAAGAGCTCCTCCATGTCTCTTTCATGTAGTCCAGGGAGGTACGTCTCGGGTCATTCACACCAACATGGACAATGACAGTGTCATATTTGTACTTATTGTGGAGTGACCTGACTGCATGCGTTGTGGATCCTGGCACCTGACAGGCAGCTGACAGTAACTTTCTCCTTTAGTCTAGTGAGTGGAACATCAGTGTGCCTGGCTGTAGAGTCACCTATGACTAGAGTGTACATTGTTATGCCTTATGGGCTGTGGTTGAGTGGCACACTGAGTTTGTGGGCTATGTGTCATTTGGGTTGTGTTGAGGGGCGGAGTATGCTTGTGTTTATGCTTTGGATGTCCCTGATGCTTGGGCAGGTTTTATTGAGAGTCTCCGCGAATGTAGGTGTGTGTTTTGTGTTTGTGTGTGTGTTTTGGTGGTGTAGGTTTTGAGGGACTATGTGATGAGTGTGGTGTGGTGCAAGTGTTTACCTTCTCCTCTTGACTGTCTAGTCCATTCTTGGGTGAAGAGAGCTTTGCTTCAGTTTGGCTATAAGTCCATCTCTCACAGGTTGTAGTGTTGGGTGGTAGGAGAGGGTTGTCTGTGTACATGAGGCAATTGCTGCATTGCCCCAAGATGCCCAGATTCATCAGGTAGACAGGAGAAATCACTGGGAGCTGACCCTTAGACATGCCTGGATAAGTGCTTATTTATTAAGTACTAAAAACTGCTTTCCACTAGACAAGTGATGAAAGTTGAGTGCTGTAGTAATTTTCAGCTTATGTAGTGCTTACAATGAGTTCTGAACAAGTGCTGAGTTCAAAGAAACAGATTTGAGTGCTGAAACTAGAAAACTGGCTAGTTATAAGAAACAAAACTAAGCTAGAAGGCTTCCCTACCTGTTTTTTATTTTTTTTAATAGAAGTACATAGTTTAAGATGTCAGTTTATAACATAAAATTAAGTAAGGATTCCCAGTTGCTTTGTAATTAACATATTTGCACTACTTAATCTTACTTGTGTATTTGTTATGTTGGCTCATGGACGCAAAAGAAATGCAGGGTGACAGGAGTCTTGTGTATCCATTATTGTCTACCAGTGGAACCCCGTTTGTGTTTGTTGTGTGTGGTTTTTTTCCTACTTTTTTCAAAGCAGTGACGATAGGTTTAGGTGCGAAAAATCTTATTTAATGCCTTGGCTTCATGATGACTGTAAAGAAACCAAAGAGTGTGGATCAGCTGCAGTACTTCAGTTCTTTGGCAAACCATCCTTGATCTGTCTTGTGGGAGCTCCAGTATTGCCTGACACAGCCTTCAACATACTGCATGCAATGTAGCACACATTTAGAAAGTGGGCAGCAGCCCCAACCACATGGTACTGGGACAGAGTGCACACCTGTATAGCCTAGCACATGAGTGTCAGCACTATTGTCCAGTGATGGACAGGAGTAAGGCAGATGCAAACTCCCCTCACTGAGACATTGAGGGACATACACATCTGAGACAAAGCAGTGACATCTTGTCCAGAACTGTGGGCCCTGTTCAGCTCACAGTGATTGTGCATTAGGGTCTATTAGTTTTCTGCAATGCAATTGCAGTGAGCACTATATTGTTGACCCTCATTCAGCGAAAATCGTTTCAGTGATTCACTGAATTTACTGAGGGCAAGTAAATACTTGCCCTACAGCACAACAGACAGCTATGCAAATCGAACCCACCCAAGTGGAGGGGCTCACACACACACACACACACACACACACACACACCACACATGGGGGTGACCCCCTCCCCAACTAAATATACCAACTCCAAGATTGCACTACAGTGGAAAAAAGGGCAAAGTTGTGCTGTAGGGCAAGTATTTACTTGCCCTCGATAAATTCAGCGAATCACAAAACAATTTTCGCTGAATGAGGGTCAATGATCCGGTGTTTGCCACAACTGATTGCGCGAACGGTTACAGACGCTGTGCAGTGCAACACTGAATAAACATGAATGCAATGTTAATATCTGGCTGTGCTGGCCAGTGTATGGTTGGGGCCACATATGTCATAGAAGAGAGGGACTAGAGTGGGTAGGAATAGTCATGTGTACAGGTGGATAGTGACACCATGGCATAAGTATGTCCTACAGACACTGAGTTGGGGTGGTAAATTGCAGGAGATGGAAATAACGTGGGCCTGTGTAAGAGGTACTATATGACCTGGATTAGATTCTCATGAGGTGGTGGGTTAAGGCCACATGACTGATCTAGGGCCACTTCGCTGGCTTGGTGCAGTAAACTTGGGACTTGTAGTGACATGGATGATGTGTGACTCCCAAACCATGACCTGGATGGAATCTGCTGACAAAGTGCCTTGCAAGTGTAGACTGGATGCTGTCTTCACATGTGATGAAAGAGGGCAAACTGTCATATGCTACCTGACATGGGTGATGACTTTGTACTTTGTGATGGCCCCTCCATGGCCACCCCCATTATGTACCCTGCCCCAGCCCTGGACAGAATTGCTGGTCTTTGTAGTAATCGTGGCAACTGACAGTCCTCTGCATTGAAGTGTTTTGTTCCATCTCGGATCTCATCAGAGTATTAATTATATTATTTCTGAACTCCATGTCTTCAGTGGGTAGGTAGTGCTGGTTGATTTCCTGAGTGCTATGCAAAACAGCAGCTAACTTCAAAATGGCCTGGGTAGCTGCAGGCTGCGTCTGGATTATACTCTAGCAGATTGTTTAACTGATCCCAAGTGCACCTGCTACACATGATAGCATGGTTAGTCCTCTTTGTGATTGTGCCATAAAGAGTATACCCACACTAGATGTCACCTGATACCCCATCCATAGTAGAATTGCTTGAAATTGCAGCCACATGAGATACTCACATTAATTATGGTGAATATACTCTCTATGGTCTCAGGTTTATCTGTGGGAGAGGCCAGATTTTCCACCTGTATTGCAGGTGAATATCCACCCAGGGAGGAGGCACCATAGCACAATGCCATCTGTGACTCTGGTATTTGTTTTACCATCATCCGTGGCATGGTTATTTAAATACACGTTTCCTATGTAACCTGTACAGTTGTCACCATAGCAATGGTCTACCTTGTGAATTAGTCACACCATAGTGAGAATGGGTACCTGTAGTACCACTCTGGCTCTTTGGTGCCCCTGCTGAAGGAAGACCATGCAAAATGTGTTTACTGGGAAAGTCCAAACAAAAAGCCATTTTTTCAGAGGAAAGCTCCCTAGTGCAATGCATTCCTAATGCCTCTGTCTTTTTCTGACATACCCAGATGCTTAATTTTTGGTGGGAAAACATGGGCGGGAGGATGTTGGCCAAGCTGGTTAGTTCTACTGATTCAGTGTTGAATTTTTGACTATTAAGTCTTTTGGCAGGATAGTTTAACTTATAATGTCACTTGACTACTCTGGAGCTTGGCTAACTGCAGGAAGATGTTGCTCATCTCTCTGGATGTTAAATTAATGCTTTGTTGTGCAGAAACTTTAGGCTGTACAAGCCTCATGTAGAAAAGCGGCACTTTTCTGAGAGTACTAGATAACCAGTCTCTGCATTTTAGGGAGGTACTATGGTCATGAGGTTAATTTGATATGTATTTAAAATAAAGAATATTATTGAGTATAATAAGGAAAAGGTATGAACTTGGATGTCAGTGCCATTGTTATTAGCTGGCAGAATTAATGTAATTTTTTTCCTCCCATGTGGACATTCAGTGATTTTAATAAAGTTCTCAAAGTCTGTTATCCGAAATAATCGGGAAGAAATCTGTTTTAAGGGGGGGGCGTTCACCCAAAATCATCGGTATAGCTTATTACACAGGAACAACAGTATGGTGGAAAGATACTTGTTTCATAGTACTACATAGTGGCACAGTTATTGACCAATATAGGTAGAATATACTGCTTAAGTTATTGGCTGTATAAGTTATAGATTATATGCTCTTCAGGTATGTAGCTGATAGTGTCTTGCCAAATAAGAGGCATGTGGAAGGGAAGAAATATAAAAGTTTCTGCTGCTTTTGCTTATTATAGAATAATTTCATGAAAATGTTCTGTAAATTTGGTCACTAAAATGTACCAGGATTGACAATCTGCTTTATCAAGTTTTTGGTGTCAAACATTTATGAAAATAGGCGAGATAGGGGTTGATGGTAAGTGCTGGATTTATTTAAGTTGTAAATGTATTCAGATTTATGGTTTCCAAAGGAAGATTGGGATTGTGACACTGTCACAAAGAAGAAAAAGGAAAAAGTACTTGGGGAAATACTGCTTTTGTACTAAGCAAATGGAGAGCAGCTGCAGCAATCCTTTTGCATAAGGGAAGACCTTCCTCAGACCCAGGAAATTTAATTGTAGACCGTAAATCTGACCACCCTCTCTTGTAAAGCCATGGAAATAATTTGTCATGGAATTAGTCAGGACATAGGGAGCCTCAAAACACTGGACCCTTCTCAGTTTGGATTTGTTGAGGGTAGATTATTTTTAATCAGCCTAGTTGATTTTTTCCAAAAGGTTACCAAAGCAGTGGATGAAGGCAGAATTGTATACAATGCATACCACAACCTGGCCAAAGTTTTTGCCACAGTTTCCCACTCGGGCATAGTAGAACATTGCACTAATTTTTGTAAGAAAATTCTTCTGTATTGCACATCTTAAAAACAAAGGATTGTGTCTAGATGTATGAATGTCCTTGTCCTCTGTAACTCAGCCCTCATTAAGCCAGTCATTGGCTATAATGCCCCTATGTATCTTTCCAAACACATACAACAACTAGAACACCCACAAAAATACCTTACTAAAGGGATACAAGACTTAAAAATATGTCCTATGTGGACCGACTTAGTGCTCTGTCACTGTACTCTGTATCTTACAAACTGCTAAAGGTGACCTGTGTCTGGCATACCAGGCATCCTGTGACCCATTAGTGATGGATTTACTGCACTTCAGCAAGTCAGATGGCATCAGAAATACTCTGTGTAGGAATCTAAACTTCTGTAACATCAACAGGTATATCTCTCAGAAGGCATTGCTACTGTGAAACAGACTCCCCATCCATCTACAACAAAGTTATCCCTGTCTATATTTAACTGCAACCTAGATCTATGGATGGGTAACAGAAGATTTACCCCAGGACTGCCCCTGTACTAATAGGCAGCTCTAAGTGCCTTATCTCATGGGTCTTTTTAAATTATGTATGGTATAATTCAGTTATTCTCATTAGGGTAGGTAGAATATACTGCTTAAATTATCGACGATGGGATGGTTAAGGACAATTTATAACTAAATGGGATTGGTTATTTTGAGCACCAAAAGGGGAAATGGCTAGGCTTAAAATAGTCCGGGTGGGCAGCTAGCCTGGTACTTGCCTTTGAACCTATGGAAAACATTAATATGGAAATGCTGTATCATTTTTTGTGCTGAGTTTGGTAGGAGATTTGGTAAACTGCCTCACATAATACAATATTAAAAAGTACAACCATTTAGGTTAGTTGATGCATAGAAAACATTGTTATACAAGTTAGAATGTGAGGTGGTTGAATTAAGTCCAACCGAACAATTCTGGAATAGTGGAAACTGTGAGGACTGGAACTTCCTATAGTAACTGGTGGGAAAAGCTTCCTGTTTTTGACTGCGATTGGAAGATTATTCTATACTGGAAATTGAGCAAATAAGCCTTCCTTTAGGATCCCCCTGAGTAGGTTATTTGGAAGGGAGAAAGGTAAAAGGGTGATAGAACAGAGAAAATGGAAATACATCTCCTGTGGTACTAGTTTCATATATTCTAAGTTATGATATTTGCACAATTGGACCACTTTTGCATGTATTGCAGGGATTCATTTCTTTGCAAGACACTGATTTTAAATGTAATTTTATACAGGTCCTTTTATTATGAGTGTATATTAATATAACAATTGTACTGCATGCAGAAACCAAGTAACATGTCTAATAAATGCATTTGTTATGTGGAAATGGATTGCTTCACTGTTTGCATCCTCCCCCTTTATTGTGCTGTTGTCCATATGTGTACCTTTGCTGCAGGTTTTACAATTGGAATTGTCATTTTAGTGTTAAATAGTTGTTTCTTGTTGACCAGCACTTTGATCGGTTTTATCAAAAATTTCTCTTGTTTCTGAAGAGAGCCTATTGAGGAAAGACTGCTAATACCCTTGTATGCTTCCTTTGATCGTGAAATGACAGGAGATGCCCTAGGCTGATTAAGTATGAATGGCAAGAAATTGTAGTGATGCAACTCACCAAGTCTTGTATAAGCATAATTTTTTAAGTTCTTCCAGGTTTTTTCCCCATGTTACTGGTACTAGTTACCCTTGTGTGGAGAGGCTAGCAAAACCCTGCAATACAGCTGGTCCTTCTAACTCTAGGGAAAGGTCACCTTAATGGATTATCCTCACTAGATTGCCTCCATTTGGGAATAGGGTATGTTGATCGCAGTTAAATAGGGCAGATATTTTGATATAGACATAAGAGCAAGTCTTAACTTAGGATAGGGTAGAGTGTGGGTCAGATGCATCCTCATCCAGCAGCTGCCCACCCAAGCTCTTCCCCTTGTTACCCAGAAAGGTGGCTTGCCTTTCAGCTGTAAAATGCTTGCCTGTCTTTTCCAGTAAGCACCCAGTGGTAAGCAGTAGCCCAGTTCTTTCACCTAGGATGAGAAACAAGAAGCCACTTTACTCACTCCTGTTTGGCTTCTTCAGCACCTGATTTGGTAGTCAAACTCAAGTTGTGTCTATGGTCAGAGACTGCATGTTCTTCCACAACTTTTAAAATGTGTGCTTTTCTACTTTTCATTTTGGTAAATTTGCAGTTGTAAAATGCTTTGCTTTCAACTTTGTTATTATGGCACAGCACAATGTAAATGATGTCTTGTTGGACAGATTGTTTTTCTTTTAATACAAAGGACTACTTTTATGTGTTTTCAGTAAGTATGTATTCCTTTGTTTTCTAGGAGAACACCAACAGCCTCATTTTCCTGGTATGACAAGGGGTTTAGTTGCTGTTCTTTTGTACTGGGATGGCAAACGCTGTATTGCTAATTCATTGCGGTCTCTTATCCAGTCACGACGAGGAAAAACATTTACACTAGAGCTCGTATGATGGTCTAGTCTTTACCTTTTCACATTTACTCTGTAAGCTGAATCCATGGAGATGTCAGCACACTGCTTTTAATTGGAAGAGGTTTGTTTTTAAGTTATAGTTCACATGCTGCATGTGTGCATTGTTTTTCTCTGCTCTACAAGAACTGCACGTCTTAATTTCCTTGCAGATACTTGTCTAATGCAGCACATTTCTGCCCATGTAGTCCTTACTTATTCACTGCTGGCTTTCTTCTTCTGTCTTGTGTTAATGTTTACCTGACGGTTTTTGTTTTTTGTCAGCCTTTCTGCTCTAATTGCAACTCTGCTATAGAAAGTAGTTCAGTTTTGATCACTGAGCAGGTATACCATCTCACAGGATCATGTTAGGCACTGTTTAGAAGCCTGTAATATTGCTATACTGTGTGTGTGTGTGTGTGTGTGTGTGTGTGTGTGTGTGTGTGTGTGTGTGTGTTTGCTATAAGTGTGTGATCTGAGGTCATTTCAATTGCCATTTAAGTTGCAGTTAAACTAGTTAAAAGCTTTATATAAAAATGGGGGTCAGACTTTTTGGGCAGTGGTTGTGTCCTTGCTTGTGTTCTTGCATGCAACTTGCCTTTTTCAGAATTATATTTACTCTTGTTTCTGAAACAGAGCTGAAGTCATGCTGCCATTAATGTAAGGTTTGATGGTATGTGAGTGACCTTCCCCATTACATCTTTTTACGTTTTGGAAGTGTAGCAAAAACGTTTTTGAAATAATGTTTTGGTGTATGCACAAAGAGTTGCTATAAAAGTTGGTGTAAGAGTTCTGTTTCTCGAACATTTCATCTGATACACAGTGCTGGTGTTTTCTACCATTCAGTATCGAAGAAGTTGGACAGCGTCTTTACCATTCAATATTATAGAAGTTGGACAGCTTCTTGTTGTATTCCTTGTACTGGAGCACAAGCTAGTTAATACTGGAGCGAATGACGTTTCATTCAGCACTTAAATTTTGTTTTATTAGCATATACTACATACCATTTTTATTTGTACATACACTGCTGTTTAATTCTGCAATGGCATTCACCCATTTTTATATGTTTTTATCAAGATGACCTCTTGAGCAGGATAATTCATGTGCTAGTATATGCAGTGTATATAATTTACTCCTGTTTTAAGTGGCTGTAACCTGCAGCCTGTAACACAAGTAATTTGTGTTCATTCATTACCATTATACAACAGTTTGTGTTTTTGTCTTGTGTTAACCAACAGTCCTCCCATGATTTAACAAGTATGCATATTCCCTACTGATTGCTGATTATGGGAGGCAGTCAAGAAATAGTCAGCCAGGCAGCCATCAAGTACTTATACATCTGCCTCTGGCATTGTATGGCATTTGGATGTACAGGAGACACTTGACCCGGTATTTCCACTCATCAGTTTAATTGTAGCTACAGCGTGTACATACCTTTGGTATGCTTCCACATCTTTGCTCATACTGCAGTCAGCCATGCAGTGGGTTGAGCTATCTTTTTCTATCCAGTGTGGACAAGTCAGTATTGGCCAATCACTCCTCTTTCATCTGTCCTATAATCTGGATCACTAGTCAGTCCCAGGGTGGCTGCTTTGTAGTCTTACCTTTATTCCTCTGTGATTTAAACTTTTATGTACTATAGTTGTAATGTGTGTATTTTTTAAGTGTGAATCCTTAAAATGAAGTAGTCTACCATGAGTGGGAGTTGCAGGAAAGACCATGCTTTAATTGAGTATAAAGCAGCTTTGTCTGCAAATTAAGTGGTACTAGCAGTGTGTTTAACTGTGGAGACAGTGCTTGATCATAGGAGGTTGCTAGGCTAATGGCCCCAGGGCTCTCTCTTTTATCACTTAGTCGAATCGCACATCGGCGAACACCTTTTTATTAAAGCTGCCAATTGTCGAGCGGAGTTTTCAGCAAAATTTTACTTAAGGCAAACAAACAGTAGGCCACCCTAGCAACCGTGAACAAAATCATAAAACTTAACTACCCAGGTGGGGGGAGGGGCTACACCCCACATGACCACCCAGTGTGAGGGGGCTGAGCCCCCCACCCTGCCAACTGAATATACCAACTCCAAGATCACACACTACAGTGGGGAAAAGGGCAAATTCCAGATGGTAGCCAATTATTGGTTTGCCTTAGGAAAAATTTTCACTGAAAACTCCATTCGATGATTAGGAGCTTCGATAAATAGATGTTTGCTGATTTGTGATTTGACAAAATGATATCGACTGCCCTTGTAAGCCTAGCCAAGTTCAACCCCTATTCCCAAGGGTGTCTAGGTCAAGCAGACACTAAAATCGGCACCTGTTGCCCCTGTCCAAGAGGGACATAGGTGGGACCCCTGGGCTGAATTTCCGGTTACCCATCCAGTCTTCCAAATTAAGCTTAAATAGGGCAAACGACAGGGTTTCTTTAACGGGAATAGGAAACTCTCTCCAGAGGGGTGGCAACATCGGTCTCTCCAGCAAGTTATGTTGATGTCACATACCACGTTAAGGTCCTTTTTGAGCAAGTGACCTGTGTGCCATTTGGCTGGTTAATGTGCAACATTTCCATTAAAGCCGGGTCAGAGATTGCTCTATATGCAAGGCACAGGTCGCCTGTGAATAGTGTGTAGAATACAAAGTAAAGTGACAATGATTTCTGTCTGTCTGCATAAGACTGATCTTGAAGACCCTGAATTTTCTTGTAAGGAACCTTTGTGGTCTCTCCAATTGCTGCAGGTGCTTGGAAAGGAACATACCAAAGGAGCATTGTAGTGTATTATTGGCCTGATGAAGGAAGATTACAGGAGTTGCAACCTCTTCTTTTTCTGGAGGCAATGTCCTTGCTTATGAGATGAGCAATATAAAATGCCCTTCTTACCACTGTGGAGACATTGTGCTCAAAGTTAAGGTCAACCTGTGTGCCCAAATCTCGACCACAGACTGTGTGCTTAGGGCATTGCTATTGATATGGTACTTCTTTGGAACATCACACTTAAGGGATGATGATTTTTTGCATTATGTTTAAGACCATGACTTCAGCAGCAGTCATTACTCTGCATAAGACCTTCTTGCAGGATGATGGCATCGCTAGGGGTTTCAATGATGTCTCCCAGTTTGCAGTCAACAACAAACTTTGTCAGCCACAGTCCTTTAGTTTAGTTTTAGCCTTTACTTCAGAGAAGTATTCCGAGCAGTAGGTGTCCCAGAACTGATCCCTGTGGAACACCACTGGTTACTGGTCTGCTGGAGGAGGTGGAGTCCCCTATTTTGTCTGTACAAGTTCGGTTAGTGAGCCGGTTTGCACCCCACTTGACAATATATGTGTTGATACCAAGCTGAGTGAGTTTATCAATGATGCCTGAGTGGTGGATTGTGTCAAAGGCCTTGGCTAAGTCTAGGTAGGCTGTATGCACAGATTTGCCCTCATCTAGAGCTTTGGTGACTTTCTCAAAGAAGTCCACCAAGTTTAACGGGCATGATCTCCCCTTGACAAAGCCAGACTGGGCGGGGTTGAACATTTGGTGATTTCCTGTATCTTTGTTAATACGGGCCATGATGATTCCTTCCATGGCCTTGCAGATGAGGCTGGTCAGGCTAATGGGTCTGTAGTTCCTGGGGTCAATGGATGCACCCAGTTTGTGCAAAGGGATGACTGTAGTCATTTTACATTCTGCTGGGACAAAGCCAGTGCTTAGGCTGTGATTGAAAAGCTTGCTCAGTGGTGATACTAATTCCTGTTTAACCCATGTAGAACACAGCCAGGGATGTTGTCTGGTCCCACAGAGGCTGTTTTTTTGGCCTTTGAAAGGGCATTTAAGACCTGCTCCTCAGAGGTACTGGGTGTGCGACAGTTGTTAGGGATGCTTTGGGGTATGTAGCAGGGATAGGAGAGTGATGTTTTCACTGAACCTGTCAGCCAGCAGGTTTGCTATATCCACAGGTTCTGTATGTGTAGTACCATTAACTATGAGTTCAGCACAGATCTAGGCCTTACCATTGAGGTTACAGATGTAACTAAAGAACACTTTGTGGTTATACTTGGTTAGGGAAGCTAATTTGAATTTGTAGTTCGCTTTGGAGGCCTTCACTAGGAGATGGATCTTAGTTTGGGTAATATTTTACTATTAGTCAGAATTTAGTACCTTGCTAACAAAGTTCTATGCTTGTGGTTGTCCATGTACCCTGCACATACACTGATAGTAACATACTGGCTGCATAACCACTCCCCTCCCTGGAGCCCTGCCAGTCCATTGCTGCTTGCACAGTGTGGATCTCAGTTCTTGCTATTGTCAGTTAAATTTGGAGGCATGCTTCATTTTTTTAAGATCAGTTTTGCACAGTTGATTTCCAGTAATTTAAAATCATTCCATCCACAGTCAAACCAGTTGTACTGACTGGGGCAAAAAATGTGCAGGCAGGGGTTCTGTCATACAGACAGCCACGAGAGTTGTTTCTGCTCTTGCAGACATCCTTGCAACTGTGGGCTCTTTCTGTACTCCTAGTCCCACTCCCTGGATAGAAGGATGAGCTCCTGCAGTCAGCATGGGTTATACTGCTCCTTCCCTCTTGTAAGAACATGCCCCTCATGCACTTGCTTTTGAGGGCTCCCACCATGCTGTGGTTTGAACTGAAAGTCCTCTTCTACCAAGATGCTGTTTTGCATTGACACCACCAAGTGCTGGCTGATGCTTAAATGCCAATCAAACCCAGGGCTGCCTGTTGTGTCTAGGAGGAGAGCATGATGGATCAGATGACTGAAATTTAGTAGCCATGTACAAGGAGACCAGCATGACAGAGATCTCCTACTCTTAGATATTTATCAACCTTTATAAAGCCAAGCTGTTGTATGGAAAGACCAAGGCTGACATTCCTTGAGGTAAGCTTTGTATTGACTGGTTCTGTTCTCTTCAGGTGTTGATTTACCCTGGACTAGTCCAGGTTCTTGATGTCAGTTGAGGAACTTGATTGGGAAAGTGTAGTCTTGGCTCCTTAGTTAGTGGGTGCATCTTATGGTCCTTTAGCCCTCCTTGTCATTTGATTGTATGCTAGAGTCTTTAGTCAGCTAAGCTGATTAAAAGAGATCCATTCCTTGAGATGACTGTTAATTGATTAGATCTATTCAGGAACAAGGACTCCACACCTAGGACTGCCTTCCAGACCTTTTGCGGTCTTGCAGGAAGTGGTTGAGGATTCAACATAATCATACCACTGTGGAACTTGTATATCATAGGCAGCATGTCTGGCAGTTTTGTCTATTGTAAGGTCATACATTGAGATTGTTTTCACTAGAAGGCCTCAAGTTATGTTTGGGTCAACCCAACCTGTTCAAGCTTTACTTCAGGCAAATGAAAAATAAAAATAAAAGCAACTTTTGCAGTGGAGCAACCTCCCCCTCCCACCACCACACAACCCCCATGTAAGCTATTTCACTCTGCACTACCTTACATTTACGTGACAGAAATACAAGCTGATGCTGACTTGTAATAGAAACAAGGCTGACAAGCAAGTTGAAACGCATTCAGATGTGATTGAGGTGGATCTTGTCCATTTCACACTTTCTTTGCCTGGTAGGGAAGACCTGATAGTGTACCCAGTGCGGGTCCTAGGCATATGAAACATGATCCATCTCTGGCAGTGGTCTCTTCCCCACTCTGCCTTTAGCCACGTTTCCTAGTCCTGTGATTCCCAGCACAGAACTCTTGTGTTTTCACCCATACAGGAGCCAGTGTGCACAGGTAATAGGTAATCACTGTCATCCTCAGCTCATATATTTTTTAGAATATTTTGAGGCCTTCAATTTGTGAGTTGGAGAGGGGCAGTGCAATCAACTCCATTCACATCTGCCCCAAATAACCTGTCTGACAGTGCTGTGAGAATTGAGTGGTCCCTTGCTCTTCCCCCTCTCTCCCAAGTGCATCTTGCTAAATTCCAGGGGGAGGTGTCCTGAATCCTGTTCCCCCTTGGAAGTGGTTATTTGGAATGCTTAATCTCATCCTCGAAACACCCACATTTCTGAATTTTGTCCTTGAAAAAGGGCTACCATATTGAGCAAATTATTTTACACTGCATCCCAGTTTGTATGGGGTCTTTGGACCATTGTAGGTACCAGAGATTGTGGCATTTTACTTCTTTGAGTTGAGAACTCTGCGCAGATGTGACATTAAAGTTTACTGTCTTTCCACATTGTGGTACTTGGGGGCATAGTCATCATCATCCCTCTCTCTCTGGTCCCAATTTTCTTTTTTCCTTTGAAACAGTTTCTTTGTTTGAAAACTCCGTTCATAGGTCGGTACTAGGCTATCGGCTCTAGGGCCTATACAAGCCTAGCCATAACAATTCCTTGGATATTTCTTCCCACAATATTTACTTCTCTGGACCCCTGTTTAGCAGGGTGACTGACATGATCCCCGGGGTGAATTTCCTTTCTCCCATCCAGTCATCAAGGTTCCTTTTGAAGAGGGCAAAGGAGGCGCTCTGCTTGACATGTATGGGCAGTCTATTCTAGAGTATGGGGAGTCTCTGGGTCAGGAACCTATCCCTCCAGCATGTTTTGTTCATTGTGATGACAAGGTTTAGATCCCTGGAGCGTGTGGATCTGAGGTATTGGGATTTCTTTAAGTGGAGCATGTCCAACAGTTCAGGGTTTGACATGGCCTTGTATGTTAAGCAGAGATCTCCTCTGAGTAGACAATATGCCACAGAGTGTAGCTGGAGTTTTTTTTTTTTTTTAGACTGTCAGCATATGGCATCTGCTTTAGGCCTGTGATTTCTTTTAGTGAGGTATTTCTGTTTCCAGCTTTTGCAGATGTCTTGTGAGGTACATACCAAACTGGGCATTATACTCTATAATGGGTCTAATGACGGATGAGTACAGTGGGACAATGACCTCCTTTTTTCTGGATGAAAAGCCCTTAGTGATGAGGTGTGCCACATAGATTTCCTGACTGTTGTGGCGATGTGGTTATCGAAAGTGAGACCACTGTCCACCTGTGTCCCTAAGTCTCTCATCACACTTTCGATGTTTAGTGTACTGCCATCTATGTGGTAATTCATGGGTACAGGTTTTTTTCCAAAGGGGATAACTATACATTTCTTTGCATTAAGCTTGAGCCCATGGCTGTGGCACCAGGCATCTGTTTCTGTAAGGCCCTTTTGTAGACTATACACATCATTTGGGGATTCAGTAATGGTTCCCAGTTTGCAGTCATCTGCAAACTTTGTTAGCCAGAGTCCCTTAGTGTTGGCCTATACTTCAGAGACGTAGATGCTAAACAGTGGTCCCAGGACTGAACCCTGAGATACTCCACTTGTCTGGAGCTGGATTTGGAGTCGGCTACTTTTACAATCTGGTTTCTGTCAGTAAGCCAGTTGGCAACCCATCGAGTGACAGGGATTTATGCCCAGCTTAGCAAGTTTATCTATGATTCCAGAGTGGGGGATGGTGTCGAAGGCCTTGGCAAGGTCCAGATAGGCTGTGTGGACCGCCTTACCCTCGTTCTCAGCTCTGGAGACTGATTCAGAGAAGTCAGTCAGGTTCAGGAGACAAGATCGGCCCTTCACAAACCCAAGCTGGGTGGGGTCCAGTGTTTGAAAGTTGCCAGTGTCTTTGTTTATAAGTTCCATGATAATGTGTTCCATGCCCTTGCAGATCACGCTCGTCAGACTGATGGGACGGTAGTTCCCGGGATCCAAGGTGGATCCCCCCTTGTGGAGTGAGATAACTGTAGCTGTGCACCACTCAGTGGGCACAAAGCCTGAGGTGAGGCTATGATTAAACATAACACTTAAGTGAGGTGCCAGTTCATTTTGTAGTCCATGTAGTACACAGCCTGGGATGCCATCTGGTCCCATGGATGCTGTATTCCTAGCACTGGAGAGTGCGGTTTCTACCTGTGTGGTCATGATTACTGGAATTTGGCAATTTATTGGTATTGAGATGGGTTCTTTAGGGGTGAGAGGGGGGGGTGAAGTTGGCACTAAATCAATCTGCCAGGATATTGGCAATATCCTTGGGATCAGTATATTTAATGCCATTCTGTTGAAGCTCAGTGCAGATCTGAGCATTGCCATTTAGATTATTGACATAACTATAGAAAGCCTTGTGGTTGTCTTTGGAATCTTTGGCAATTTTATTTTCATAACTAGCTTTTGAGGATTTTATGAGGGATCTCAGCTTCTTACCGAGGCTGGTGAGGGAGTTTATTGCATCCTGGGATTTTTCTCTTTTCTGCAACAGTTTCTTCCTTCTGTTGTATAGTTTGTTTATAGCAGGGGACCACCAGATTGGCTTCCTTTTTTGGAGGAGAGCATCTTGGTTCTATTTGGGATGGCACGATCCATGCACGAGTGGATGTGCTCGTACAGTGCCTTAGTGTAAGATTCTGCAGTCGAACTTTCAGATCACGTCTGCATGGGTGTCATGAAGTTTGTCACTTCTGACTTCAGGCGCATGAAGTTGGCTTTGGAGACGTTTTTTCCCTACTGGGGGGGGGGGGGGGTGGAATGTGGATGTCAAGGGTGAAAAAAAAAAAAAGTTTTTACCTTTTTTCTATGCAGACTCTACATCTTGGACATTGTACTTTTATGATTGTATTTTATGTAATCCTTACTGTATTGCCTACTACTGTATCTCACATATTCCTAAATGTTTGTGACTTTGTATTATCATCCATTACTGTATGTAACCTTGATTGTACTGTTTTTGGAGCTTTTCTCCCCGGGCCTCCACTGAAAATGGGTACTTCTTGGCCCAGTGGACTTCCCCGGTAATCAAACTGAAATAAATAAATAAATTTGCTTATGGTCAAACCTGACCAATGAGGGTGTGACCACTGGTGTGGAGCATCTATCTCCCATGGTGGTAATGACCAGGTCTAGGATATTGGAGCCCCTGGTGGGACAATGGATTAGTTGATCCAGGGCATTGGAATTTATGAATTCCAAGAACCGTTGGGAAAAGAAGTTTGTACCAGAGTAGTTTTCTCAGTTAATGACAGGGTAGTTGAAATCACCCAGTATTAGGTGTTTGGTTATATCTTAATATTTTCCAGTATGTTTAGAAAGGTGTAGTGAGAATCTTAGGGCATGGTGGGGGATCTGTAGCAAGCTACAATTTGGATTGCAGTCTTACCTAGTGTTAGTTGCACCTGGAGAATTTCAGATGCATTGTGTTGGGCAACTAGCCTGGAGATGTGAATATCCTTGGTGAATATGGACACTCCTCCACCTTTAGTGTTTCGGTCTTGGTTTTGTGGCCGAAACATGTGGTAAGAGTTGTAGCCTGGTATTGCAGGGGTGCACTATGGAGCCTTGAACCAAGTCAGTTACTGCACAGATATCGATGTTTTCCATTTTTAGGAGTGCCTCGAGAGAGTGCATTTTGAGGTTTAGACTTCTAGCATTGAGTAGCATTGCCTTCAGATTTTGCATGCTTGTATCTGTTATGGTGGTGGTTTTGTCCTTTGAACCTTGCCTAAAAAAGGCACTATAGGGGTGGCAAGAGCTTTAGCCAGTAACCTGAATCCCAGGGGTGACAGGTGCAGACCATCTCTGGCAAAGCATTGTGGTTTGTCGATCCTGTCTTCCCAGGCAGACAGATACTGGATCCCCTTTGAATGACACCAGAAGCTTAGCCAATTGTTGAAGTCTATCATTTTGTCCTTATACTGTGGTATCCTTCTGGGCAAAGGCAGGATGCTACTCAGGGCTAGGGTCATACCTGCCTGGGCCACATGATCCGAGAGCTCTTCTTTGTCTCTTTTCATGTAGTCCAGGGAGGTACGTCTCAAGTCATTCACTCTAGCATGGACAATGACAGAGTCATATTTGTACTTGTTGTGGAATGACTTGAGTGCATGCGTTATGTGGCGGATCTTGGCACCCGACAGGCAGCTGACTAATTTTCTCCTTGTTCAGCCTGGTGAGTGGGACATCAGTGTGCCTGACTATAGAGTCACCTAGGACTAAAGTGTTAGGTACATTGTCTTGCCTTAGGGGCTGTTGTTGGGTGAGCTATGTGTCACTCTGGTTGTGACTGGTGTTTTGTTTGCGTTTCATCTTCAGAGGTCCTTGTTGATTGGGCAGGTTAATGTTAAGGGCCTCCGCATATGTGGGTTTAGTGTTGTATGTGTGGGTGTTGAAGGTGTGGGTTTTGAAGGGCTATGTGTTGCCTGAGGTGTATTGCAGGTGTTAACCTTTTCCTCTTGACTGTCTAGCACAATCTTGGCTGGAGAGAGCTTTGCTTCCAGTTTGGCTTTGTAAGTGCATCTCTCGCAGGTTGTAGTGCTGGGTGGTAGAAGGAGAGGGGTTGTCTGTGTACATGACTCAATTCCCGCATTACCCCAGAATGCCCAGATTCACCAGGTGGACAGGAGAAATCACTGGAAGCTGACCCTTGGACATGCCTGTTCAGTAATGTACACCAGAAAACACTGCATGTGGATAGTCTTGCGTTACATGTAGATTCTTGGGTGGTTTGTCCATTTACTCACAAAAGGTATAATCCTAATGTTAACACTATACCGAAGGATCAGCCTGTAGTGTAATATACATCCTGTGTACAACTGTAAACTTAACTTAAACTTGTGTCTTGTATAAAATATCTTCACAGTGTTTTACAAAATAATATAGATAGCCTCTAGGTTATTTTCTCTGCAATAGTTCATGAATCTTATTTGCTTTCTAGCTCTGATTTGTGACACAGCTCTAAGATGTTTTTATCCCAGATTTCCCATTTCCATTCATGTAATGTGCTGGGCCATATTTTTAAAATCGCATTTTCCTTGACTCTCATTTCTTCCGCTAGTGATTTTTACCTCCCTCCCAAGCTGTTATTTTTGTTGTCTTCCATTTCCTTGTTTTCACCTTGTTACTACTGACAAGGTTAATGCAAGAATTGCTTTTTGGCTGGTTACTGTCTTTGAGGCATCACTTCAACTATTTTGCCTCTTTTATCTCTAAAATTTCCTTTGTTAAATCTTTTAATAAAGCTGGTAAGTCTCCTGTAAATTTTGCTAATTTCTAACATCCCCAAAACATAAGCTGCCAGTTTCCCTTAGTATTGCTTGTACACTTCCTACAATATTCACGTACTCCTGGGAACATCTTATATAACCTATCCAGTGTTTTAAAAATATTTATGGAGACACTTCCAAGAAAAAAATCCATTTTTTCTTGATCTCACATTTTCTTTGCCTTTTCACCATTTTTTCCCTTATTTCTGTGTTCACAAACCCTGGCAATTTAGATAAACCAATAGGCCAAACTTAAAATTGCCAATTAAGGTAATTGGGGTGTTTTATAAGAAAGCTGAGACAGTATTTAAACTTTTTATTTCAGCCCTGCCTACCTCTCCCAAAACTGCCTCCACTTACAGATGTAGCTTATTTCTTAAATCCGTGTTACTTGATCCAACATTTTTTTTCTATTTTGCATCATAATTTGAAGGCTTACAAAAGGTAAGTTTAAATGCAATAGGGCTGCTTCAAAGTTGTGATAATGTAGCAGTGCGTGGCTTCCATTTTCAAGTGGCAGAATGAATTCCTGCTGTTTTACTCTTAATCCCCCCTCCCCCTGTATCTCAGTGATTTCCTGCCTCATCCTATCCCAAAATTTCTTTCCTGGGTCATATGGAAATGTTTGAGTGGTATATAGGATTAACAGTACTTTAACTTTTTTAATGTTTGAATTCTTTGGTCCTGGTCACAGTAGAGTAACTTCCATTTATTTAATTTTTCCCCTTAATTTCTTTATAGTTTTTTTCCATTTTTTTAGTGGGATGTCTTCAGCTTTTCTCATGATCCAAATTGTCAAGTATTTGTTTCGTAATGTCCTCAGAGCTGTGAGTATACTTGAATGAGACCCCAAGAGGGGGCATAATCAAAACATAGGGCCTTTGTTTTATCTACATTTATTTTATATCCTGATAGTAAATTTGCTGATGAGGTCAAACAGTGTAAAAATGTCTTTATCATCAGCAAGTAAAGTTACCTTTTCATTTACCCCTTCCCATTTTCAGCCCCTTATAGCATCTGCCTTATTGTCTGGGTTAGAGGTTCAAGATAGATTGC
The DNA here is from genome assembly GCF_019279795.1 of Protopterus annectens. NCBI lineage: Eukaryota > Metazoa > Chordata > Ceratodontiformes > Protopteridae > Protopterus > Protopterus annectens. Next base: position 86,284,945 of record NC_056745.1, on the reverse strand, counting down.
AAATAGAAGTGAAAAGGGACACCCTTGCCTGATGCCTCTTCTGATTTCAAATTACTGCAACAACTCCCTCATACATTTCCTTTAACACATTAATAATATCAGCTGGAAAACCCAGTCTGCTCATCACAGCCCACAGAAGTCTCCAATGAACCATATTAAATTGTTTTTCTGCATCTGGTGATACTAATGGTTTATCAATTTTTAATCTTTTGTGAATCATTTATCTTGTCGAATGTTTGCCTCACTTTTGTAAAGCCACATTGGTCATCTTGTATTAAGTTTGGTATAAATAGCACTTATTCAAGCAGCTATAACATAAATAAAAAGTTGAAATTTAGTTTTTGGACTACAGGGTTCTTCCCCTCCATCAAGAAGACTGTTACTGCCTTTTTCTACGACTTGAGGATTTCTTTACTTGACTGTATTGCATTTAAATAAATTATGCGAAGCAAGGATTAGGGTTGATTTTAAATTTCTTTCATAATTCCTTTGGGAACCATCTCAGCCTGGTGTTTTTCCTTGTGTTTGCATTTGGATCTGCTCCTCAAGTTTCCCAAGTCAATTAGTTCAATTAGTTGTTTAGGTGTCCCTTCCTCAGTCATGAATAAATCAAGTCCATCCGGAAAATCTCCTCCTCTTTCTTCCCAGCCTCTTGTTTCCTTTTGCAGGCCATGAAGTTTTGCTTAGTGTTCTTTAAATGTTTATTCTTTTCTGGATCTCTCGTGATCCTTTAAGTCTTTCCTTGTTTAGTTTAAAAATGCCCATCTGTCTTTTGTTGTCTCAACATATTTCCTAAATACCTTTGCTTTGTAGGGTTGTTCTTAAAATTGTATGTTCTAGCAACTAATTGTTTCTGCCTTACTGCTTTGTCCTGGAGATTCTGCCAGATATTTTCAGGTTTTGTTCCCTAGGGTCGATTTCTGAAAGTAAGGACTTTTTTGTCCAATCCACCTACAGCATATCTTTGGGATGTGGGAGGAAACAGGAGCACTCTGAGGGAAACCCACACGACCAAAAGGAGGACATGCAAACTCCGCACAAAAGGCACCCCAGCCGAGGATCGAACCAGAGAACCTCTTGCTGTGAGGCGAAGAATTTATAGCCTTCAAATACTTTAATTTCTGTCTTGTTTAAATCCTACACAGTTCTCACACTATTCTATAATACATTATGGGCTTAAATAACAGGCATTGCTTGTGGTGTGACTTATATACAACAAGCACACCTATTCACAGATGTTATTGACATAAGTGTACTTCAATGAATTCTAATTGATGTAGTTCACTTCTTAGTAGAAGAAAATAAATATCTAATATTTAATTTCTTCCATATTCCCTGTTTCCCTCTTCAGCTTCTGTGCTTTAAACAATTTGGATAATTGTGCTTGTGCTTGTCTGATGTTCATCGTGCTATACTGATGCAGTCATTACACTTGGGTTATCCTGTCGTCAGGCGGTCCCGCTTTCGGCCTAATCACAAAGTCTTGGTCCGGCGTCGGTTGTCGTCGCCTCTTCCCTGATGTCAGTGCGACAGGGGTATAAAGGAGACAGCTGACGCCATTTTCTTCAGTCTTTCTTGCCACGCGGTACCCGAAGCAGAAGCAGTTCGCAAGTGCCGGTCGGCCAGCTCCTGTAATTTTCAAATCGAGTTTCAGCCTGAAGTCTTCTCTAAAGCTAAGTACCCCGTTGGAGAAACTTTTTCTTGCCTCAGACCGTTGTCAGACAAAGTTAATAATTGTATTTCTTGTGGGAAGCAAATACCTCATAAGGATTTTCATTCTTGTTGTATTCTTTGCCTAGGCCCAGACCACGACGTCTCTGGTTGTCGCTTTTGTGCTAGGTTCAACAAACGTACAATAAAGCGTCGGGCAGAATTCGCCCAGCATTATTTTGGCAGAAAATTTAACTATAGCATGCCATCGGAGCAACCGACATCAGCAATGATTAAAAAACGCTAAGATAAGGACCGGCAGCCAAGACCAGGTACCGAGGCCTTAGGAAGGCCTGACGCCGGTTCTCCGGTTTTCAGCGAGGCGCCTTCGCAGCCCCTGACTACCGCTGATTCAGAATTTCTGACGGCATCCCAAACCGAAACCGTTGGTCATCAGGATCCGGTTCCACCTCACTCCTCTGACGCCAGCCCCGACGGGGATCTGGAAAGTTTGAATAGACCTTCGGTTTCAGTGGGTGTTTTCAAACAGACAACTGCCTCTGTCAAGCCTTATGCTAAGCTCAAAGCCCCCTTGAAAGTTAGAAAACCGGGGCCACACACCCCCTCACAGGCCCCTATGCCTAAAAAACAGATGCTTAAGATGGCCGAGGATTTAATTACCCTTGTCAGGGGATCCTAGCCCCCACCTGACAAAAGGCCTAGACTGGTGGAAGATTATCCTTCCTCTGATCAAGCATCCATTTCCTCAGGCAACTCTGATGACCAGGATTACTCCTTCCGTCCTTATGAAGACTCAGATGCTGAAGAGTCCATTCCCTCTGTCTCCCCCCTGAAGACTACTGTTTTGGGGAAACTTTACACACCATGAGGGAACACTTCCACTGGGAAGGCCAAGATTAATCTGACTCCAAGAAAAGACTCCGTGAGTTTCTTCTTCCACAGCATAGACCCCTGGCATTTCCTCCAGATTTAGACATTTTGGATGATGTTTTCTTTGAATCCAGTTTAAACCCAGATTCCTTACCTCCAGCTCCAGCTAAACCAGACAGATACTACAGAGTTCCTGATACTCATAAGTTTCTATACAAAAGCCCTAATGCAGACCCCGAGACCATTTCCCAGGAACCCAAAGGGGTTAAGGCCTCTACTGCTAAGAATCCACTTCCTTCTGAAAGAGATTCCAGAGCATTAGAAAGATGGGGAAAGAAAGTGTATACTTCTGCCACTTTGGCCATGAGGGCATTAAACTGCCAATTCCACATGCTAAAATACCAACAGTATTTGATTACACAGTTAAAGCAGAAGCTGATCCCTCAGACAGATCAACTAGATTTGAAAGAGATACAGGATTTGCTGCATGCAGCAGAACAAGTGGGAAAACATACCTTACAGTGTGGTTTTGATACATTGGAAGCCTCATGCAGAGCAGCTGTCACAGGGTCTGTCATACGTAGACATGCTTCGCTTAAAGAACAGGCCTTACCAGAACATGTCAAAGCAAAGTTATTGGATGCCCCATTGCAGAAAGATGTGTTGTTTGGTGTCAAAGCAGAGGAAGTTTTGAAGAAAATGGAAGAAAAGGCAAAATCTATGCAAACATTTAAAGATTTTTTACAGGTACAACCTCCTCATTTCAGCAGAAACTGGCCATCAAAAAACTGGTCCTTTCCTGCATCAGACAGACCCCAAAGAGGTAGGTACAGGTGTCCAAGGGGCAGAGGCCAGCCACAAGGTTCTTTCAGGCCTAGACAATGGCATACAGCAACTCAGAGGTGGAGACGAAAGATCTCAACCTTTCAGGAAACGAACACAATGACTTCCCTCTTCGCCTGCCAAGCAAAATTGCCCTGGCAGCACCTTTGGGAGGGAAACTGGCCCAATTTCCACAAAATTGGCGCATCATAACAAAGGACAAATGGATTCTGGACATTATTACCCGAGGCTACAGATTTCATTTCCACACTTTACCTCGGATGAGAGGCATGCCAAATCTGCCTCCAAACCAATGGGCAGAGGCTCAAACGCAAATTTCAGCTCTCCTGGATATAAAAGCAATTCAAAAGGTACCTACAAAAGAGCAAGGTCAAGGTTTTTACTCAAGACTGTTTCTAGTCCCAAGAAAGGACAAAGCCTGGAGGCCCATCTTAGACCTCTCAATTCTGAACACATACCTGGAGGTACCCAAATTCAAAATGCTCACTCTACAGCAGCTCCTTCCCATGCTGGGCAAGGAGTCTTGGCTGGTAACGTTGGACCTCAAAGAGGCATACCTGCATGTCCCTATCAGACAAGATTGCAGAAGATACCTCAGATTTTTGGCAGGTACAACGCATTATCAATTCTCTGCACTGCCCTTTGGCTTATCTACTGCACCCAGAGTATTTACGAAATGCCTGGCATCAGTAATTGCATATTGCAGACAATGAGGAGTACAAATTTACCCATATCTGGACGACTGCCTGATCCAAGCGGACAGTAAGGACATTTTATTACAGCATCTGGCTTTTGTAACACAGCTGCTCAGTTGCCTAGGGTACACAGTAAACAAAAAGAAGTCAAAACTAATACCCTCGCAACAAATAATATTCCTGGGTGCCTGCTTAAATACAACGGCCCAGATGGCTTACCTCACGCCAGACAAACAAAAGCAATTGACTCAATACTTAAAAAGATAGCAACTTTTACCCAGCTCACTGCAAGGAAAATCCTGCAGGCATTGGGGTTCATGGCATCATGCATTCAACTAATCCCATATGCAAAGCTGCATATGAGAAAATTACAATGGTACCTGAAAAGTGTATGGTCTCAACACAGGCACAGCCTCGAAACAAGTATACCTATCATTCCCTGCCTTCAAAAAGAGTTCCTATGGTGGGCTCAAACATGTCAAACAAACAAGGGTCTTCCTTTCGTCTTACCTCCAGCAAACCAAACCTTGACAACAGATTCTTCAGACTACGCCTGGGGAGCACACATGGCAGAACAGTGCATACAGGGCAAATGGTCTGCAAAACAAATAAATCTTCACATCAACCAAAAGGAGATGCTCACTGTGCAAAATTCTCTGACAGCCTTCAAGGACCTCTTGCATCCAGGACAACTTCTAATAAGGACAGACAATACCACAGTTATGTGGTACATAAACAAACTGGGAGGAACACACTCCTACCCTTTATGCAGACTGGCTATGACCTTATGGAACACAGCTTTGACCTACCAAGTACAACTACAAGCACAATTCCTGCCAGGAAAGGAAAACATATTGGCAGACGAATTAAGCAGATACATGGCAGACCCCCACGAGTGGAGACTACACCCACAAGTATTTTCAATGATAACTCAAAGATGGGGATGTCCAGACATAGATCTGTTTGCGTCCCCACAACAATTGCCAATTACAAAAATTCTGCACAAGGACTTATCACTCCCTAGCCTGGAAAGTGGACGCTCTATCATTCAGTTGGACAACACTGACAGTCTATGCCTTCCCTCCACTTCCTCTATTGACCAAGGTATTATTGAAGGTCAGATCAGAGAGACCACAAATGATACTCATTGCTCCGGACTGGCCACGCCAGCACTGGTACCCATTACTAAGGAACTTGACTCTCAGCCCTCCATGGAGCTTGCCTCAATTCCCACTACTGTTGACTCAGAAAAACTATCAAACCCATCACAGCCAGCTTAGAACTTTAAATTTAGCTGCATTGAGAATTCCTTAAATTATCAATCAACACTTCTCTCAAAGGACATCCTGAATGTAATTATGGAGGCCAGGAGGCCTAGCACCAGGAAGACTTACTCAGACAAATGGAAAAGATTTTGTGCATGGCACCAGGCTAAAGGTCAAAATCCTTGGATTCCAAACATTCCTCACATACTGCAATACCTGACTGAGATGCTACACAAAGGCCTTTCCTTCTCCTCCATTAAGATCCATGCTTCAGCCATTTCAGCCCAATATAATACGGATCCCCCAATTTTCTCACACCCTTTACTTAGACAGTTTCTCAGAGGGGCTAAGAATATAAGACCCCCCAAAAAACCACCAACACCAACTTGGGACCTGAACTTCGTTTTAGCAAAGTTAACACTACCTCCTTTCGAACCAGCATGCTCAGCAGAACTACAATACTTGTCTTGGAAAACAGCCTTGTTACTGGCTATTACCTCAACACGCAGGGTCTCAGAACTACAAGCACTTATGGCCGTGGAACCTTTCATCATTTTCCATCAGGACAGAGTCTCTTTACGAACTAACCCTACCTTCATGCCCAAGGTAGTATCCAGTGTGGCTTTGAATCAGTCCATTCATTTACCCACCTTTTATCCTAACCCACAGAATAAAGGAGAAAGGCTCCTTCACTCTTTGGACATTCAGAGACAGCTACGTTACTATTTAGATAAGACAAAGAACTTCAGAAAAACTGACCAACTCTTTGTATCATATGCTGCAGGTTCACAAGGAAAGGCTATTTCAAAACAGACCATCTCCAAATGGATAGCGCATTGTATCCGCTTTTGCTACTCGCACCATGGGAAGGCAGTGCCTGTCAATATTAGATCCCATTCTACCAGGGCTACTGCAACCTCAGCAGCCTTTCTCAGAGGGGTTCCAACCAAAGACATTCTGGAGGCAGCTACTTGGAGTTCAGTGCACACCTTTACCAAGCACTACAACCTTCCATTATACTCAAAAACCAGGGCTGGTTTTGCCACTGCAGTTCTGCAGGGCATCCTAGCATCACCTAACCCAGTTTAGTACCAGCCACCCTTCCATAGATTTGGGATTCTACCCAAGTGTGATGACTGCAGCAGTATAGCACGATGAACATAGTACAGTTTTGTACCTACCATAAATGTAGATGTTCGAGTAGTTATACTGCTGCAGTCCAGGTTACCCTCCCTCCATCCCCTCTACATACCAGGTGTTAGTTACAACTCCATGTACTTCAATCTATTGGATGCATGTCTATATGTTGTATTTGCTAACAGCTAGTACTACTGCTTATCTAGTAACGTATTTTTAAATAGCTATTGTATTGCCTTCCTACTTAGGGGCACCTGACATCTGGGGCAAGAAAAACTTAAGAAAATGGCGTCGGCTGTCTCTTTTATACCCCTGTCGCACTGACGTCAGGGAAGAGGCGACGACAACCGACGCCGGACCAAGACTTTGGGATTTGGCCGACTGCGGGACCGCCTGACGACAGGATAACCCAAGTGTGATGACTGCAGCAGTATAACCACTCTAACATCTACATTTATGGTAGGTACAAAACTGTACTTTTTGTTTACCCAATGCCTACCTTTCTCCCAAATTTTCCCAGGATTTCCCAGAATTTCTTTTTGTCCCCCCTCCCCCGATTATTCTTAGTGAGCATTACATTGTTTAGATTTTGGGTGGTGTTTTTTCATTTCCTTTTGTATTCTTTTACATTGGAGTTTCTAATTGTCTGTGTCAATGCTTCAAGATACATTGCACGTAACAGTGGCTACAAAGGCCACCCTTGTCTTGCATGCCTTTTATCTTCATTTTGCCTGAAAGTCTTGCAGTAACATTCACTTTTGCTGTTGCCCACCTCTCTAACCATGTCCTTATTACCTCAACTCAGTCTTTTGGGAATCCCCACCTATCTCAGACCTCAAACCATTATTTTCACCCCATTCTGTCAAATGGTTTCTCCGCATCTAGTGAGATTACTAGCCCTTCCTATTTTTCTTGCATATCTTGTAATATTAGTAGCATTGTAGTCTTATCTGCTGTCTTCCATACCCCACAAACCCATTCTGTTCCCCGTGTATTATTTTGGGTAGTATTTCCCCCATTTTTTTTTGCATATCTTGTAATATTAATAGCATTGTAGTCTGGTTATCTGCTGTCCTCCATTCCCCATGTATTAGTTTGGGTAGTATTTTCCCCAAACTACCTACTGGGGCTTATGTGAAATGTGTAATCATGGTTTAAAATTGATAGTCTGTAAAGAGGGTAGAGACGGGGGTTCCTTTCCATCCTTCTGTGTGACTGCTTCACTCCTTGAGTCTAGTGTCCTCTGACCATGCATTATACTATTAAATAAGCTCTCCCACCTTCTTTTCTAGCTCTTCCTTCCACAAATCCCATATCTCTATTGGTATTCCATCACTTCCTGGGGATTTTGCCTTTGGCATTCCATCACATGACCTCTGTATATTGTTTGTCTGTGCTCTTTACTCACTTTCGTTAATCTTTTCCCCTTTTTGGTATGGGTGTCTGCCATTTGTCCACCTGTATACATACCCACTTTTATCTGTGGTTGATACTAATCTGCATTGAATTCGTAAGATGTTGGGGTCCTATAGATGCTGTTAACACGTTTGCCTGTCCCCTCTTTCTTTATTTAATTGAATTTTGTACACTTCCTTTCTATCGCTTAATGCCAAAGTTTTACTCTTTGGCTGGCGCTAAAATACATTCTAGTGTCAATCTTTTCTTCCGTATTCTCTCATTTTCCCACTTTTGAATATCAGTTTATTCCCCCCTTACCAACCTTGTTCTCCCTTTGTACACATCAGTTTCCTTGTTACTAAGCTTAATTCTCATTCTTTCATTCATTATGAATTTTAATCCTCCTCCTTTGCTTTTTCCTGTCCTAGCTCTCCCTTGTGCCTTCCTTTTTGTCCGTGTCACCCATTTCTTTTTTCCATTTTAATTTCCAGTAGGTGTGTAGGAAGCCTTCTCTGTCCAACTCAATTTTTCGTTATTTGTATATTTGGTCTAGTCCTATCCCCCACCTTCTTTATCATACTTTTATGCTGTAACATGATGTACCGTGTCCTTCTCTTCCCATGTTGCAGTATTCATAAACTTTGGAATTCCCTGCCTGTACACCCCGAACATGTGGCCAGTATACAAAAAACGTTTACTACTGCATGGTATGTGCGACATTGCACATAGCTCAGCAGCATATGTAGTGAATAAAGGTGACGTTGGCAAGTACCATTCCTCAGAACTTCTGTGCTGACAGTCCGAACAACACCTAATGTTCGTCTGATTGCCAAGTGTTTGCTGGCTTTCAGAAAAATGCCCCATTGGGGAAAATTCTATGTTCCTTTTTGTTGCTGCATGTTTTCATGTTGATGTCATCTAGAAAAGGCATGTGCAGTTGTGGACATGAGATTCCACACAAAGCCACAATCAGTGTTTGTTTTGCCGAGGGTCTGAGCACGACTACAAGTCTTGTACAATTTGCCGGGTGTTTGTCCCCAAGACACTTCGTAGCAGTTTGTCAGTGCTTAACATGTACCAAGAGAATCAACATCTAAAAAGGTTAGCTTTCGGTATAGAGAACACCATGGGTCTGTCTGGTGAGCCACCGAAGGACAAAAAGGTAAGGCCCGAATCTTCTGCTGCTCCTCTGGATTTGGACGTTTCTCTCTCGGCCAGTGAAGGCCCGTTAGATCACTGGTTCCCAACCCGCAGTGGGTACCATTTCAGAAAGCAGTTAGGGAGGTCGCCACTAGCATGTCTGTAAAGGTATTGCAGACATCCGTTTAGGGTGATGAGGCAATCACGGCCCAGTATCTCAGACATCCCAAGCGGTATTCCTGCAGCATCTCCAGCTCCTCCACAGCTAGCAATCCCTACACCTGACCCAGTGACTAGTTGTATGTTGGCTATTCCTTCTGTTCTTATAGTGGATCTTCCTGGGGAAAAAAAACATAAAACAGAAACATGTTTCCTCTTCCCAGGACCCTTCTCCTGATTGGCAGGTCTTTTCCCAGGGTATATGGAATGCCTTCATAGCTTTAAATCCATCCTCAACCCTTCTATCTATTCCTGTTTCTTCCCTCACTCGCAGGAGATCAGTGGAGGAACAGCAGACCTCCGGTGAGGAAGAAGATTCATCTTTATCTGATGAATCCCTGATATACACATCCCAGATTGAGTCTTCTCTGGGTTATGCTTCCCCAGAATTAGATTCAAACAGTGGGGATTCTCCTGAGTAATTTAATACTTTGGGGAAACAATTTCCAGGATGAGAGAGAACGTCAAGTGGGAAAGTAGTAAAGTATGTGAAGTTAAAATAAGAGATTCTAAGACCTGTTGCAAATGGACTCTCCCTCGGCCATGCCTTCCTGTCCGTCCTGCCTTTCTGGATGTCTTTCACTTTGTGTCTAAGAGCCCAGAATCCTAACTCCCAGCTCCAAAAAGGCTTGACAAATTTTATAAGGTCCCAGAGGACAAATTTTTTATTCAAATGTCCCCTTGCAGATCCTTCTCTCTCTCTCTTTCTTTCTCTCTCTCTCTCTCGACAAACCCTTTTAGTTGCTTCCCCTGTACTAACCTGCTCCCATCTGACAAGGATAGCAAAATGATGGAAAGGTTGCAGATGAAAGTATATACTTCCTGTACCCTGGCTTTTAGAGCCATTAACTACCAGACCCCCATGTCAAAATATGTTCTGGCCTTACTCGGCCAAGCTTCCCGGTTGGCATCAGACCTTCCTTATGCTCCAGCCAAAGCGCAGCTCACCTCTTTCCTGTCCACTTCAACCCAGGTGCTTAGACATTCCATTAAATGCAGCTATGATGCTGCTTTGGTATCTGCTAGGTCAGCAGCTTCAGAGTCCGTACTAAAGTTGCATCTCCAGCCTTTGCCTGATGATATTAAGGCTAAAATCATGGATGCACCCCTGGACAATGATGCCCTTTTTGGTGCTGAGGCTTCAGCCCTATTCAAGTCTCCTGCATGACAAAGTGGAAGAATTTAAGGAATTGAAACACCTCTTTGTCACCTCAGTTTTTAAATACCACAAAAATTATCTAGCTAAAACACAATTTGTCAGAAGGAAACAGTGCAGTTGCCTTCCTTCCCATAGGAAAGGGGCTCAGAGGCAGAGTGTTTCCAGATTCCAGCAAACCCCTGCCCGAAAACCCACCCTTCAAGACAGGCCAGGTAGTCTGCGACTACCTGGCAAAGCTCTCAAACATCCACTTTCCCAGCACCCATCTGCTTCCTTCCCCTTTCTTGGACAAGTGTCTCCACCAACAAATGGGTCCTTTTCCATTATTCAAAATGGTTATCACATGGTATGGAATTCTGTTCCTCCCTTCATGGGCATTCCACAACCTCCCCGGGACCAGGTTAATCTCTTTCCTCAAATCCTAGAAGACTTGATAATTCAAGGAACTATTCAAGAACTTCCACCCCTCCAAAAAGGGAGAGGATTTTACTCCAGAATGTTCCTAGTCCCCAGAAAAGATGGTCCTTGGAGAGACCAATCTTAGACATCTCACATCTGAAACTTTTCCTCAAAGTGTCAACCTTTTGGATGCTCACTCTGCAAACTGTTTTCCGTCTCCTGCGACCCCAGGCCTTTCTAGTCACTCTGGACATCAAGGAACCATACCTGCATATCCGCATTCACCCACAATACAGGACGTTCTTGCATTTTTCTGTTGCTTCCTCCCATTTTCATTTCTGTGCTTTGCCCTTTGGAGTCTGTACGGCACCAAAGGTATTCACAAAATACTTAGCTGCTGTCATTGCCTTCTGCAGGCTCCAAAGAATTCTGATCTGTCCTTACCTGGATGACCTAATTCAAGTAACCCACCCAGACACTCTAAAAGAAAACCTAGTTTTTGCCATCTCCCTTTTCCAGGCCCCGAGATTCACCATAAAACTACAAGTCTTCTCTCAGTCCATGCCAGGATCAGATTTTCCTAGGATGCAGAGTAAGGACAGATTGGGTGATGGCTTTCATCCCTCCTCAAAAAGTGGCAACTCTGTTCAGCTATTACCACCACCTGCTCCCCTTAACCACCATCTCTGCCAGGGAGTACTTGCTTATGCTAGGGTTCATGGCATCTTTCATACCCATGCTATCCCTAGCCAGACTTCACATGCAGAAAATCCAGTGGTTTCTAGAAACTCTTTGGAGCCAGCATGTTCATCAACTGGGATTTGTACTCCCTCTTACCCCATCCATAAAGAGAGAAATATAATGGTGGGCTCAACATATTCTACTGAACCCAGGCCTTCCCTTTCCCTTTCAACAGCCAACTCCAGTTCAGGAACTCTGCACGGATTCCTCAGACTTGGAGTGAGGAGCAACCCTGTGTCACCTAAAAGTGCAGGGTCTTTGGTCCCCCTTAATCAAGAAGCAGCATGTCAATGTAAAGGAAATGAGGGCTTTGATCCTGGCACTCTGCCTTTCATTCCTCTCTACTCCCAGGACCCCTGAAGTTATTCATAGACAACACTACAGTTCTGTGGTATATGAACAAAGAGGAGGGTACCAAATCATGCCTGCTATGCAGGCTCACCCTTCAAGCCTGGGAGATGGCCTTTCAAGCGAAGGTTTCATTGCAAGCAGTTTATATTTTAGTTAAAAATGTGCTGGCAGACGCTCTCAGCAAGTCCACGACACAAGCCCACGAATGGATGCTTCACAGGGATGTGATTCTGGACATTCTCCACTGGTGGGGTACTCCGATAGACCTATTTGCCTCCTCCTTGAACAGACAACTTCCAAAGTGTTGTGCCAAACTCCCAGACCCTCTGGTATGGAAGGTGGACGCCCTGTCCTTTTCAAGGAAGTGGATGTTTCTTTATGCATTCTCCCCTTCCCTCTCATCCAGAAGGTCCTACTGAAAATTTATAAATGATTTATAAAGATCCATGCAACCCAATATTATATATTCCCCATTCCGAAGGAGGGATGGGCCTCCTTAAAACTGATTATATGTATAGATCTTTAATCATGGCACTGCACACGTCTGCTGACCTCACAAGACTCAAACATAGTGAAAGTTTTAAAACATGAAGATAACCATTTTAAAATGACATCTCTACTTAATCTAGCTGAAGCATATCGGCGTCAAGCATAAGTGGAAATCAAACCAGAAGTAGATAAAAAATCAGGCAGCAATTGAATGTGCCAAAAAACAAAAGAAAGACTGCAAGATGACGGATCGGATGAGAAGGCAAGAAATGTGGAAAATGCATAAATATAGTTGCAAGTATAAAAACTTCTGTAAGAACCTCATGTTAATCGGGAACGAATGCAGGGATGGTTAAGGAGAGGTGAATTTGAACCAAGAGATGAAAGGTTAATATTGGTGGCCCAAGATAGTGGGCTTAGGTACATGCTGGTTTACAATGTCCATTGAACACTTGGGAGAAACCGACCAAATGTAGGTTTTGTAAAACTGAATTGAAAACTGTCACATACCTCCTTGCTGGTTGTGACATAATAATGGCAGAAGGACTGTGTACTGAAAGACATAATGTGGCAAGACTGTTGCACTGGGGAGTGTGCAAACATAATATTGAAGTGGCTGAAAAACACTGGAAACATAATCCACAAAGCATCATAGAAAATGAAGTCTACATCACAAAGGATCACCCATTACCATCAGTTCAAAAGATAGAGGCTAGAAAAACGGATATATTGGTTCATGAAAAAAAGACAAAAGTAGCATTGATCATTGAAATCGCCACACTCTGACTACAGTGTCTTTGGTACAGAGAGAGACAAAGTCAAAATATCAGCATCTGCAGGCAGAAATGACAGCAGTGTGGAAGAGATACCCATGCAGTTTCAACAGTAGTAGGAGCAACGGGTCTTATAAAAAAAGAATCTGCAGTAGTATTTAGATATGTTACCAATATATATATAACCCATCCGAATTGCAGGAGGAGTCATTACTATGTATATTGCGGGTGCTGCGAACAGTACTTTTGGCTGACATCAAAGATTGAAACAATACTAACTTCATGAGCTTTAATCTTACTTTGACATAGTAATGGGGTCCATTGTTGTCATGATTTTGGAAATTCAAAAGATTTGGAGAAATTTAAAAAAGGAGGGAAATCCAGAAGTAGTAGCCCACAAAAATCACAAAAACTGATGGGCCAAAAATAAAGCCTTAAAGATGATAGAGTGGACTATTGAGGATAAGAAAGAAGTTCTGTATTGTTACTGTTATGCAAAAAGCTCAGAATTTCCAGATTCAAGATACACAAAAAGATTGAGAGAAATTGGGGAAAAGAAAAATGCTGTCAAGACTCAAATAAAAATGTGTTCATTAATACAACAGATTTGTGAAAAACATTATATAGACCAAGAAACTTAGATCTGTTTGGAAAAAGAAGCATCTGAGGAAGTGTGAAAGTATAAACAACAAAACCTAGAGATTTTTGAAAAGTTTAAAAAAGAAATATGGACATGGGAAAGAGAGAGATTTGATATGGTGCAGTATTTATGCAAAGTCGAAAGCCAGATTAATCAATCCAAAAAAGGCAGCTCCAAAGATATTCGAAGAGAAATATAGGCAAAGACATCCAGATATGGAAAATTTCACAATTAAGAAAATAATGTCACAGAGGGAATGTAGAAAAGATTAATAAAGTAGAAGCTGAAATTGTGAAATGCCTGTGAAGTGAGAGATTTAGTATAGGTCTAACATAGGTTACATCGCAGCATGATGGAACGAGTCCCCAGAGTAAGGAGAAACAGGAACATCAGGAGTCATCTGAAGGTGAAATATGGACATGGGAAAGAAAAAGAGATTTAATATAGTACAAAGGAGAAAGCAAAACTAATCAATACAAAAAGAACACCACCAAAGATATTTGAAGAGGAATACAGGGAAAGGAATCTGGACATGGAAAACTTCATAATACAACAAATAATAAGACAGAGAAAAGTGGAAAAGAAGATTAGTAATGGAGAAGTTAGACATAAACTGAGGTTATGGAGTACCTGCAAAGTGAAGGATTCAGTGTAGAAAATTTAAGTCAAACACTATTAAAACAAATAAAAGGTAAATGGCTGCAAGTAAACCAGGCAAACTCCAAAAGGTGACTCAGGATGTATTTAAGCAGCAATTTTGTTGTCTTGGATTATCTGAAGAAGTTCAGTGAGTTGGACGAAAGAGCTAATAAACAACTTTTTTAACAGCATTTTTTGCATTGATTTTGGATTTTGCCTGGTTTATTTACAGCCATTTACCTTTTATTTGTTTTATTGGTTTGTCAAAAAAAAAAAAACACCATAGCAGGATAGAGCAATAGACATCCAAATTGAGGAGAAATCAGTGGAACGTGAAGCAAGTGGTCATTTGCTATATGAAGATAGTTTGGAGCCTTCCACAGGAAACCAGTATAAAGATTCACTTGAAGCTGGACAGCAAGGGAAGGAACAGGAAACTGTAGCAACTCTGACAGTCAATGTTGAGAAGTGATAGGCCAGTGAGTCCCCATATGACAAAGCAATGGATGACACAGGATGAAATTGAAGAGAAGGTGCCACAGGAAGATGCTATAGAACGTTGTACAAAATACCCACAGAAAAAGGAAGAACAAAAAATGTGCTCTGTTTAGAAGAAAATGAGCAACTAGAAGAGTTGCTTGATTTTAGTAAAGATAGTCATATTAAGAGCAATTAAAGAAACAGACTGAAGAATGTCAATAAAACTCAAAAAGGTCAGAAGTCTGATAAAACAAGTTAACACAGTAATTAAGACTGTCCATAGAGAGCCATGCGATGTAACAGAAGTAAACTGGATATATTACTGTGCAGCTAAATTAATAACAGATAAAATTCTACCACAAGAAAGTAAGGTAGTAAGGGAAAGGACGAGAAGAAATTGAATACCATCATGAAAGTGTCAAATAGAGAAAACTATAAAGCACTTGAGACAAGAAGTGCCACTGTTAGAGGAGTATAGAAGAGGGAACAGATCAAGAAAAATGCTCAGATGTGATAAAAGCAATGCACAATGTTATAACTGATCAGGACCTATCGCTCACTATCGCAAATAAATAAAATATCAACACAGGAAGAAAAATGTAGAAGATACATAGATAATATAAAAGAAAAGTACAAAATAAGCAATTTAGTGATGACCCCAAAAAGTTTTATAGAGAATTGGGAAGCAAAGTAAAAGGAATTGAACTTCCACCCAAAAAAGAAATGTATACATTTTGGAGAAGTATTTATGAAGATCCTGTGGAACATAACAAAGATGCTAAATGGATAGAAGTAAAAGATGGAATAAGAAGTTCAAATGTGCAGGATATGAAATGGTATGAAGTAATGGCCAGAGAGAGTGAAACAAAGTTGAGGAAAGCCTCTACTTTGAAAATACCATGCCCAGATGCAGTACCGAACTTCTGGTTAAAAGTATTAACATCTTTGCACAAAGATTTAGCCATGAGCAAGAAATATATATATGCGCACTGTGGACAGACGTCAACCTGGCTAACAACAGGAAAAACAATGCTCCTATTTGAGTGAACCTGTATGCTACCCTAAAAATTATAAAAGTATACACTGCTTGCCCTTTCACTGTTTTTAACTTATGTTAAATGCATTTGCTATGTTTTGTCTGTGCTGTCTTGCTTTTATGGAGCTTTTCTCCCCGGGCCTCCGCTGAAAATGGACATGTTATCCAGTTGGACTATCCCAGTCAACAAATGTAAAATAAATAAAATAAATTATAGACCAATAACTTGCCTTCCAACTACATATAAACTATACACTGGAATTGATGCAGAGTTTATAGTCATTTAGAAGAAAATTCAATCATGGCAGTAGAACAAAAGGGCAATAAAAGTCATATGGAACAAAGGATCATCTGTTAGTAAATAGTCATAATGGAGAACTGTAAAAAGGGGAAGAATCTAAGTATGGCATGTATTGACTAGAAAAAAAAACATATGATAGTATACCACATTCATGGATAAAAGAGTGCTTAAAAATGATTAAGATAAATCCTACATTGATCATCTACATTTCAGTGACCATGAAAAAAGTGGTAGACCACTTTGCAATTAAGCCATGATAAAGGAAAATCGTTATTCCAAGGCTAAAAATCCAAAGGGGGATATTCAGGGTGACTCCCTGTCAGCTCTGCTATTCTGTCTTGCACTTAACCCATTAAGTTGTCTACTTAACTGATTAGACCATGGTTATAATTTGGCTGCTAGAAAACAGTGTTGATTGATTTAAAACTTCTCTACTCATCCGATGAGGAACTGTACAACTGCAAGTTGTCAGAACTTTTTCAGATGATATAAGAATGTCATTGGCTTTGACAAGTGTGCAAAAGCAACCTTTAACTAAAGCACCAAGAAAACAGTTTGGGACAAGAATGTGATATAAAAGAACGTGAGCAAGAGGGAGTGCGTAAATGTTTTGGAATTGATGAAGGATCAACAATAAAACATGAAAAATGCGAATAAAACTTAGTAAGGCATATTTTAGAAGACTTAAATTAATCCTAAAAACAGTGTTGACATCTAGGAACAAAATTCAAGCTATAAACCAGTTTACTCTTCCTGTCCTAATTGTGTTGGATAGATTAGATAGGAGAACAAGAAAGATGTTTCATGCTCACCAAATGATTTATAAAAATCAGTGCATACCAAGATTATATATTCCCCATTCAAAAAGGAGGTATGGGCCTCCTTGAAATTAATTACTTGTATAGATCTGGAATTGTTAGACTGCACACCTATATGCTGACCTCACAGGACCCAAACCTAGTGAAAGTTTTGAAACGTAAGGAGAATAAGTTCCTGCTTAGTCTAGCTGTATCATATCGACATCAAGCAGGAATGGAAATCAAACCAGATGTAGAGAAAAAATCAGGCGGCAACTGAATGTGCCAAAAAAACAAAAAAGAATATAAGGTGAAGCATCAGATGAGAAAGCAAGAAATGTGGAAAATGCGTAAATATAAACAAAACAAAATCCTGAGTCAGCAGATAAGACCAGTTAACATAACCAGGAATGTGTCAAATCTTAAATGTGTAAATATAGTTGCAAGTATAGAAAATTTCTGGAAGACCTCCTGTTGATCAAGATCAAATGCAGAAGTGGTTAGAGAGGTGAATTCAAACCAAAAGATGAAAGGTTAATATTGGCACCCCATGATAGTGGGCTACGTGCACGTTGGTTTACAAAGTCCATTGAACATGTGGGAGAAACAGCCAGATGTAGGTTTTGTAAAACAGAATTGGAAACGGTCACACATCTTGCTACTGGTTGTGACATACTAATGGCAGAAGGACTGTATACTGAAAGGCATAATAACGTGGCAAGACTGTTGCACTGGGGATTGTGTTAACATTATGGTATTGAAGTAGCCGAAAAACACTGGAAACATGAGCCACACAGTATCATAGTAAATGAAGTCTGCATCACATAGGAACACCCATTACCAACAGTTCAAAAGATAGATGCAAGAAAAGCAGATATAGTGGTCCATGAAAAGAAGACAAAAGCAGCATTGACCATTCAAATCGCCTACACCCAGTGACTACAGTGTCTGTACAGAGAGAGACAAAGTCATAAAATATCAGGATTTGCAGGCAGAAACGAGACCAATGTGATAGAAAGATACCTAGACAGTTCCAATAGTAGTAGGAGCAACAGGTCTTATAAAAAAGAGTCTACAGTCGTATTTAGATATCTTACCAATACATGTAACTCCATATGAACTGCAAAAGGAGTCATTGCTGGGCACATTGCGGGTGCTGAGAAGAGCACTTCTGGCTGACATCAAAGATTGAAACAATACTAATTTTGTGAACTTTAATTATACTTTGACTTGGGAATGGAGTCCATTCCTGTCATAATAATAGAAACCCAAAAGACTTGGAGAAATTAAAAAGGGAAATACAGCAGGACAAGTCAAATATTTTGCTGGTGCCTCCCTTTTGGCCAAGACAGCACTGTTTCCCTCTTCTGCATTTAGCCAAGGGCAGTCATCACAAGTTACCTCACAGTGTGGGTCTTCTCATACAAGACAAGGAATTGTTTATCCATCCACAGTTCATCTCCCTGAATCTAACTCTGAGGGTGATGGGCTTTTCAATCCCTTCCGATGCCTTTTTTTCTGAGAACGTGCTTTTAGTCCTGCAGGAGGGCAGGAAACCCAACGCTAGGCGATTCTATTTATCCAAATGGAAGAGGTTCTCTATCTGGTGTCTAAAGAAGGACCTAGATCCATTTTCGGTGGACATTCCAGTAGTTCTTTCCAGAATGAGTTACTTAAAGATGGGTTGGCCTACTCTTCTGTCAAAGCCCATCTATCAGCATGTCTGCCTTTATCTCCTCCTCTAGCTTCTAGATTAGAAGATAAGCTGTTCCTTAAAGGCATCCTTCACATTAGACCTCCCAGGAAGCCTGTCCCTCCTCTCTGGAATCCAAATTTTGTCCTGGAAAAACTCACCCAGTCTCCTTTTGAGCCAGCAGGGGCAACTTCTTTAAAATTTTGTACTTTGAAAACAATTCTGCTAATAACAATCACTTCTGCGCAAAGAGTCTCTGACTTCCGAGCCTTTATGGCTTGCCAATCTTTTGTCATTTTTCACAAGGGTAGGATATCTCTCCATACCCAACCCTTCCTTCATGCCGAAGGTTGTTAATGACTTGTCCTTTAACCAGTCCGTCCGTCTGCTCACCTTTTTTCGTAATCCTGAAGACCATAGTGAAAGGGTCCTTCATTCCTTGGATGTGCACGGACAACTCTGATTTATCTGGAAAAAAACAAGTGAATTAAGAAATCAGAGCAACTATTCGTTTCCTTTCATCTAGGGACGCTGGGAAAACTGGTCTCCAAACAAACTATTTCTACTTGGATTTTTAAGGCAATCTCATTAATTTAAGTATCCCATGGGAAGACTCACACTACCTCTGTAAAGGCTCACTCCACTAGTGCAGTAGCTTCTTCTGAGGTTTTCTTTAAAGTCCTCAACACTGCATCTGTTCTGGAAGCGACCATATGATCCTCTGTCCATACCTTCACCAGAAATTGCAAACTGGACACTATTTTCAGGTCCAGTTCAGTATTTGCTAGCGCAATCCTGCATGGGTTTCTAAAAACTTCCTCTGCTCCTTACTCCCTTTCCCTTTGAGCTTTGGTACTCTTCCTTAAGGTTATGAATACTACAACAAAGGAATAGGACGTAGAATAGTTGTGTAAAATCTTACCATAACCATAGATGTCCTTCTCTTCCTTGTTGCAGTATTCTTTCCCTCCCTCCTACAGCCTTGGTACTTGTTCATTGCTGTGGATGATGTTTACCTCCTATCCTTGGACTGTGTTCTGACAGGGGCATTCATTTCTGAGGAATGGTACATGCTGACTTCTTTATGGCCTACGTAGGCTGCTGAGCTATGTGCAACTTCACATGTACAATGCAGTAGCAAAAGTCTTTTGTATACTGGCTAGGCGTTTGGCTCACCTAGGTGGGGAATCCCAAAGGTTATGAATACTGCAACATGGAAGAGAAGGACCTCTATGGTTATGGTTAGATTTTACGCAATTATTCTTTCTCTCTGTTTGGGACCAAGAATCATGTCTCTATGAATAGTTGTCATTACTTTGTCCGACTCTGCTTTCTAGTCTGATTATCCATGTGTCCACCCAGGCAACTGTGCTTTGGCACACTTTCAGAAGTCTACCTTTTTTTGACACGTTCTTGCTCCTTGGGCCTTTGTCTTCTTCATTTGTTATCTTCTTGTCTTCTATAATTATTCTTGTACTCTGCTGAAATTTGACTTGTTCTGCCATTATTCCACTCCGTGTCTGTATTGAAGTTTTTGTGGTACATAACTTTTATTTGCATTCCTTCCAGTACTCCTTTAATTCCTGCATATGTTTCTCATTTTATCTCATTTATAAGCACAGTGGCTTTTTTTTTTTGTTTTGATTTTTTCCCCCTGATACCATGATGTACTGGCTCCTAAGTATATCATGACTCTTATTCTTAAATGCCGTTTTCTATACCATTCATATTACAAGATCTCATTCTTACCGTTTTCAACCATTTCAGTATTTTTGCTGTTTTCTCTTCCCAGTTCCTTTTTGTTTTCCTATAATCTCCCCTGCCAAACGATGCCTTGTGATCCTTTCACCATAAGAATTTTTTCTCCATTACTTCTCCCATTGTTCTCTTCTCGCAATGTACAAATCTACACAGCACTTCCATCTGCAGAGTTAACTTTTTTGTTCTGCATGGCTAGTGCTCTTACCATACCTGTGGTTTTTAAAGTAATGGTGCACAGAACTACTTTGTAGGGTCCTCCACATCTTTAAGCCTTTTTCAACTCTATTTTTTCTTTGTTCTTCCCTTGTTCGTTTTGCTGTATGTCCTGTCCTTACTATTATGTCTCCATTTTTATTCTATTGAATTTACATGCATATGCATCTTCTGTTGAAGTACTGCTTTTTGCGCTCGCCACCCTCTCTTCCCCCCTCCCTCTTTTGTGTTCCCTCTATGCTTTTTCCTTACCCTTTTTGTGGCAGAGCAAAACCTTCTGTTGGTGATCCTAAACCTTTTCAGCTCCTTGTGTATTTCTGCAATCCCAAATATCCTTTTTCCACCTCCTCCTTCCTTTTTTTTTTGGGAAAATATGTATATTCAAAATTTTTCTTTCCTCTTACCACTATCCCCATTTATATTTTTTCTTGTGTTGTTATCCTATCCATTACTACCTCAGTCACACTATACTAGCAAGTATCTTCTTTCTCCCCTCTTCTCTCTCCTAATTAGTCCAATGTACCCTGTCTGTCAAGCGCAATTTACTTCACATATTTCATTATTGCTCACTGTTTAAATGTATCCTGTGTGCAGATATAAGACTTCATATTTTCTTAATTCAACCCTTTTTCCAAAAATCCCAGACTGCAGTTACTCATCTGTTAACATCACCCATGTGTTTGTCCCTTCCATGGTAGAAAAGGCATCGTAACCTTCATTACTTATCTGCTACTTATTTCCCAGGTTCATTCTTTATTCAGTCTTTCTTTTAACTAAAAATCATTATTTTCTTTATTTTAAGTTTAAGGGTAGGCGTACTGGCTTACTTGTAGTCACGAACGGTTCTCAATTTCAGTTTAGCTAGTTTCTGCAGCAGGGCCGCTGCTTCCTTTGCGTTGTTAAATGATCTTGTGATTCCTTGTAGAAAGGCGGTCAGCATCGCAGGGCATACATTTCTGCAGTGCAGCCCTATTTCCTTGCATAGTCTAATGGCTGGGGTGAATGCATTTTTTTTCCATGATTTATAGCAAAATTCCTGGTCTAGGAACACTCATTCTGCTCCTATCCTCACTTTTCCCATACTTCCAAATTCTTTCCTTCATTTCAAACGACTGGAGTATTGCAGTCACGTGCAGTGGCACCCTTGAGTGCTGTACAGTTCTATATGCTCATATTCTCTTTATCCATTCCTCTGCTATTCCTGTCCATTTGCCTAATAATTCAGTCACCAGCTTTTTTTACAGTCTTGTCCCTCCGTTTCTTACCAGCTGCTCTGTAATCTTGATCTTTCTTGCTGTATCTTCGTGGTCAACAAGTTTTGACTCTATACAGTCCATCCATGCTTTGGCCGTAGCTTTCAGTTCGATACTTTAATCTACTTGATCTGTATGATCGTTGAGTGCTGCCTTAACCCCTGCTGTATTTCCTTGATTTTGCCCTTCTTGCATCAGCAAATTGTCTTTTAATGTCTGTTTTCAATCCATTATATTGTTGACAGTGTAACTTTCTCATCTTGGCCATTCTGGGTTCCAGCCATCTGAGCTTTATATGTTATTTTCTTCTTTCTCACTTGCTACTTTTCTTCTGTTAAGCAGACATCAGATTCCTGATGTTTTTCTGTTGTGACTGCCGTTGTCTTCTAGGCTGTTTTACTTATTTTAACATTTGCTCATTTTCTTGGGCTCTGAACTCCTTGTTCTTAATGTGAGATCACAGCCATATTGGAAGTCTGGTTCTGTTTGCCATTATCAAAAGTTGAAATGGCGAATTATTTTTCTCTTCATTGGTATATGTTACATTAAATCTGTGCTTGTTGAGTGTATAGATGTTTTGTACTCATTGGGTTTAACTGAAAGTTACACAGCTGGATCGGGATGCTAACTGAAGACTATTAAAATGACTGTGTGTGTACTTTACCTAGAATATTGATAACCTCTGTCTTCAGTGGCCTCATCTTGTTAACCAGTCCACACACCGTTGTAGAATTAGATCCTGAAGAAAATGTTTACAAAAGCCTCGCCCGTATGTCAAGAAATTAGTAAGCTTAGCTGTACCTTCACTATATACACACAATTTGAGCAAGTAAATTATGTATTCAGTCACTGTGGTATAGCAGCAGCAGAGAGAGAGTTGATAACCTCAAAATATCTGACAGTGTTGAATCAAGCCACTTGAAAGCCCACAATGAAGCTTCTACTTGAAGCCCTAAAACACCCTTTTTGATGTCCTTATGTAAAGTGCTCACATATCTCACTTCACTTTTTAAAGTGTGACAGTGTCATGCCCCTCACCCCAATTTTAAAAGTTGAGGCATTTCATGATGATTAATCAATGCATGGTCATTGTTCATTTGAAGCAAGGCTGTAGTAATAGCCACTCTCTTGTATATGCAGCAGGATATTGTAAGAAAATCAAATGTTTTCAAAAATGTGAAAAAACGTACTGCTTAAGGGAAGCCTGTGATCACCTGTAGCACTTGTCTATTGGTCCATGTTCCATGTTTTTTTTTTCTTCTTTTTATTAGGGACAATACATGTTACTTTTTCTGTCTCCAGAATGTTTTGAGCTCTTCATATTCCGAATAAAGAAATAAATAACTTGGAAAAAATGTACAAAATAGGAATCCATGTTTAAAGTGGCTTTGCTAAGTGTCTGGAGTCTGGAAGGTAAAAGTTGACCATCTAAAAGGTTTTGTGTGCTTGGAAAATGTTATCTGTATCATTACTGAAAACATATTTTCTGATCCAAAATGCATAACTCAAGTTCCAGGGTATGCTTACTTTTATGTTGCAGGCCTGATGTTGAAAATTGACAGTGTCTCATTATTTGTGAAAGAACACCTAAAATATAAAAATTGAGAAAATCAAAATTTAAAAATAAAAATTATTCCACAATAGTAAATGTTCATGGTATTCAGCATAATTTCTAGTAATGACACTGTTCTGTACAGGTTATGAGGATTTCCTGACTGAGTTCAGTGATGTAATATCAGGGAAAATAACCTCTTTTGGGTGAGTTGTAACTACCAGAGCACCGTTAGAATTAATCGACTTTGTTTAAAACAAAAAAAAAAAAAAAGTAACCTTTGGACGTGTTGGTCTTTTTTGGTGATTCCAATGAGTCAATACGCAATATGAGATGCATTGCTCTTCTGTTAATGTTTATGCTATCTGTGGTTAACTCTGATCTTTTGAGGTACTGATGTCTTCAACTTTGAAATTAAAGTGAACAGCGATTCTTCACTTGCGTTTGTATGTAAACGTGATTGTTGGTTCCACTGATTCTGTGTCTATACAAGAAAAGTGTCAAATGGTTTCATTTTGGGATTGATTCATATTTTTTGTTTGAGAGAAAAATCTATTCTTTTTTTCATCGATTTCAACATCATACTTTACCAACTTGTGAGAATTAAAACTTTATAACATCTGTTTGTGAAACTTTGTAGGGTAACCTTCTCTCTATAGCTTATAGAATTGTCAGATCCAGACATTGGAAGTTTTGCATCTTATAATATTTCTTTTGTTACATTATATGTTATGTATTTTTGCCTCACAGGTTTCTGATCTTATCAAAGAATGTCGGCAGTCATTGGCAGACTGTCTTTTTGCTTGGACTTGCCAGTCCCCGCTCAACAAAGATGATACGTTACGCTTGATGGATTACCTGAAAAATGTGACAACAGAAGCAGATGGCTCGCTGGATAGTGTTAACCTGTCCCTTCTCATGGCACTACTGTATTGTTTTGATATCAGCTTTCTCCAACAAGTTACCGAAGATAGAGATGGTATTTTTTTGTTTTCTTTTTTTTCTGTTTTTATACAGCACTGTATAGTGTGCTGTAACTGTGTGCCCCATTTTCTGCTATACTTTATAAGTATTTAACCAGCCTGAGCATAGACTTCTGAGAGCCAAACAGTGCAGGAATTTGGTTGCGTTAATATTGAGTAAAAGGTAATAAAAGCTCTAATTTTTCAAGTCTCCATCTTCATTGTGCTTTTCTCCTGAGGAATATGTCCCAGAGGTACAAAACCCTTGTATGATGATTCTTTGCTGTGCACGGTCTCTAAGTCTAGTGTTGGTGTCCATAAATTGAGAAGGTTCATAACTTGGTGTGGTGCTTTTGGACTGGCTAATAAGAAATAACATTCTACTACTTGAGGATTTTCTCTGCACCCTTGTAATGCCCACTGTGATGTCTTTTTTATTTTGTCTATAAATTTACATGCGTCTGTATTTATATTTTGGGTGGGGGTAAGACATCTCCCTCCCATAAGGAAAAACAATAGACCACAAGGAAAACTGGTACTTGTGAGCAACAAAACTGCTGACTGAGAATCCTAAAAATCAGGAAAAAAGGACCATGCACTGTAGACAAGCTCATATGAGACTTCAGAATAATCAAACAATAATAAGTTGTTTTTAAATCAGAATTTCTTTATTGAAAAACAAATAGATGAGCACTTTCACCAGTAAACAAGCTCTGTCTGACTTAAATCCAGTTTACATGAAATGCAGTATTTATCTGTTTTAACACAGAGGTAATTATTTCCAACTGGGGTCATAAGTATATGTCATAGTCTGTTCATCCAGGCTACAGTAGGACAAGTCTTTTCTTCCATGCGTGTTCTGCATATCTACTCCTATTGGTAGCTAATAGGTTACAGCTTATGTACTGTGTTCCTATCCTATGTGGCTAGTGCCTAATTGGTACTAACACTTAATATAAAACTTGTCCCCAGCTATGTATAACTAGTAGTGCATCATTGTATGTGGGATGTGATAAGTAGATGCTATTTGTTATGTTTAGAAGGGGCAACGAGTACTAAAAAATATGCAACAGCCAGTCAAATTAAAATCCTAAAGTATTGTACTGTAGTAATTATAACTGCAGCTAGTCAGGATAATCTGGCTTAACCTGTGACTGGGAGTATCTACCTTGTATCCTTTCTCATAATAGCATACCACCTTTTCCATGACGAGAAGAATTTAACTTTCTAGTGATATATCAGTTATAAGTGTGTTCAGAAAGAAAGGGCTTAGTATATCCTAGGTCTAAGATAAACTGTAGCATTCTATGACAGTGAACCAAATGGGGTTAAATGATGAGAGAGAGAAATTACTTCTGTTTGTTTGTCAGAACAGGTACATTATAAGAGGTTGTCAAGTCCTTTTTGCCACAGTAATAATCCGTATAAAACACCAAAGTGTAGTTTCCACCATGGGAGTCAGTGAGCCTCCAGTATGTGCCTTTTACCAGTGCCTGTTGCAAAATACCTTTGCAGATGTATCTAGGGAGTGTGGAAAAATATGCAACTGTACGGACTGTCTAGCCCTTGGTAGTACACTGAATTTACTTTATCATGAAGTCCCATCAAAATGTTAATCCATCTATAACTGAAATGAGTAGAACATAATTCACTGGTTAATACACAACATAGAAATGTTAGGTATAATACAAAGGTAGGTCCACTGCCAATAGTCTTTCATACTAAAATAGTGCAGATGTTACAGGTTCTAAACTAACACAAGCTGAGTCTATGATAGGAGGGATGTCACAAATGTGTGAGAGACTGTTGAAAATAGACAAACTAAATGTGTGAAGCTAGGTCTGATTAGTACCAAGTTTGATTTGTAAACAAGTTACAATTGCTTGATTACTCTGTAGTCTCAGTGCATGGTTCTTTTTTCATGATTTTTCAGGATTCTCAACCAGCAGTTTTGTCGCTCACAAGTACCAGTTTTCCCTGTGGTCTGTATACACAGTCTTGTCTTGATAGTCTGTGGTTCTGCTTTGTTCCTCTGTCCTTTTTTTTTTTTTTTTTTTTTTTTCTGTATTGATCGAGTCGAGTTGAAGGTTGCTTCATTTTAATGTGCATGTGAACCATGTATCTTTTTTCATTCCATTTCTCACATGATATTAGGCTTTTATGCTTGTTGGGACAAAAAATTACCTTTGATAATTTGTGCACCTGTTTTTCTCCTCATTTATATTGTAGAGGCCTCCACTGCCTTCCCTTTTCCTTCATTCTTTGGTTTTGTGCACTATGCAAGATGGAAATCAATTAGAAATAAGTGCTACATTTATTGGTGAAGTGCAAACTCTAAGAAAAAAAAAAGCACTCAAGTTTTCCTTTTCAGATGCTATACAATGAAATCTCATCTTTCCTCTAGATCTGTTTCGTCAGACTTCATTAACTGATAAAAATTATGTTGAAGCTGTTCACAAGCAGTTGCTGGATCCGCAGCCTTGGACACTTCCTGGAATGCAAGCGACAGTAAGACTGGCGTGGGCCTTAACACTTCGGACCTTATCTCAGCTTCGCATTGACACAGGTATGCTGCATCATATATCAAATTGCATTCCTCTTTGTGTAAATGGTGCATTTCAGAAATTAATTTTATTTTTGTCTGCTTAAAAAAAAAAGAAAAAAAAAAACATAATGATTAGTACATCACTAAAAGTAATGCTGCTGACCAAGGTTGGAAAGCCTTTAGTTAGCTTGTGTACCTACCACTGTACGCTACATTTGGTGCATCATGTTACACAGTGTGAATACAACAGAAAAACAGTTGGCATAGCAAGAAATCTTTTCAAAATGTAGTATAAAGAAAAACATTTTTGTCTTTTGTTTTTCTTTTTCTTTTCTTTGGAATGCCCCTTTCCAGTGCATACTAGTAGTTGGAAGGACTCAAGAGCAGCTAGGCTTTTCCAGGAAGGAGGTGTCCACTTAAAAAGCCTTCAGCTGAAAACAGAAATGGAGCTAAACTGCACAGAGTGATCGTGAATATTTTGTTGCACAGACATGGCAGTTTGGTTGTTCATTTCATGCTATGTTGATGGGTTATAAACCTTCACTGCTAAACTGAAGAAGGTATACATCAAGAATGTTGATATTCCTATTTTTATAGACATCAAGCCTTTCCTTACTGCAGTTTCTCTACCAAGGTTAGAGCGACAAGTGCTGGCATAGGTCTGAGCAGTTAATTTAATTTGGTCTTCTGTTTTGCCTGAGGGAAGACGCCAGTTCTTGACAGAATGAGGAAGTATGTTTTTCTTCACATGTTTTGTGACCTTGGGATCTGAACTGGAGTACAACAAACTGTTGATGGTAGGATGGCAGTCACTTGGAGTGTTGTATGCAGTAAGCTGCTTTGGAGCTGGGCCTCCACGGTGAGTACCATGTAGAAGTGTACACGAGTGAAAAGGTCTAAAAGATTTTCTTACAGAAAACTTCTGAAAGATTCAAATAACAAAGAAGAAGAGGAAATGGATGATGAAGACGAATTTGCTCCAGCAGATGACGGAATGCCTTGGAGTATAGCTCCCTTTCAAAATATCAGCGGTTGTAGCGCCAATTACAGACATATAGAGAAAAAAAGCTTGACAATGTGGGAAGAGTGAATATTAACAATCACTCTTCTCCTTAAAAGTTATTTTTTTGTAGGGTGGGGCAAGCCTCCCTGTACCCCCACCCCCTGAACTTGTGTATACCAATGCCATGATCATCATCCCTCAGAGAAAAGAGAATATTCCAAGAAATCTCCGTCTCAGACATAGTATATGCAAATCTGTTTTTCCAGCCATTCAGTACCCGTGTTACGAGACTTGAAGCAGGTCCTGAAATTTTGAATGGTAACCTCAGTTATTTAATACCACTTTCCTCTGTACAAACAGTAGGCTCTTGTATTGGAAATATAGGGTGACAAGCTGTCTGTTGGATGCAGGTTAGTGTGAGTGCATGTGCATGCAAGATGCATAGAAAGTCATTTCCTTAAGTTTGTTTTCTTGCTGTACTTTTTGTTTAACTTTTTCATTGGAACTGCAACCATTAAGCACATCTCACTCTCTGTATTATGGAAGTAAAGGGACTGCAAAAGTGTACTGCTTAACAGTTTGTGTAAGTCGCAAAAGTGGACACAGTAATGTATGTAGTGTGTGTGTATATGTATATGTGTGTGTGTATATATATATATATATATATATATATATATATATATATATATATATATATATTTTTGGATATCAATTATATATATATATATATATATATATATATATATATATATATATATATATAAAATATGAATGAAGGAATGAAGTGAGACTTCATTTGAAGTGAGGAGCAGGTGTATAGGTTGTCACCTCATTTCTCTTAATGAGCCTTTGCTGTGATATCCTGGGTGACATTTGTGTTAAGTATTGCAGTGGAACTGCCCCTACATAAACATGACATTGTTTTTCTTTCTCACAAACTGTATTTACTAATTTATGACATCATCATTGCTTTGCCTCCCCCAGAATTGAGTAGGCGTTTCTTCATCATTCTTCTTTTCTGACTTGCTCCACATTAGCTCTTGTAAGACCTAGTTTGTAGTTCATTCCTGTACACAGCAGTGCCAATAGGCAAGACAGTATTTTACTTCTGTATCTAGGTAATCTGTGTAACAATATGCAATTGCATTATCTTGGCCTGAGTCATATCTGAAAAAGGCCACGTGATTGTGAAGATTGGAGAAGATTGGTGAAGGCTGCCAGCCTAGTCAAATAGAATTTGATGCATAGTTCTGACATTTGTAAATATAAATGTAAAATACAGGCTTGTTTCTTAACTGAAAGAAAATACTGTAAAATGTTGAACTGGAAGACTGTAGCAACATTGCCATCTGCTGTAAGAAAACTAAGTCAAGCATTTCAAATCTTTCTTTTGAAATTAAAATTGTTTCAAATCTATCCTTTGAGCTGTAGAGCTCAGAGTCAGTCTGTCTGGGCTAGCACATTCTTTCTATTGTTTGAACTTGAGGAATAATTACTAGAGTGTACATGTGAAATGTCTTTTATTGTTGTAGCTTCCTGAGCAGGTGTTAGCTTGCTAAATAATGTAGCCTGTTGGCCTGGGAACTCCAGTTCAAGTGTCAAAAATGATGTAATCTGAGAGGGCCCAGCAGAAATGTTTGTTGGTGATTTTAAAAACTATTGCTCAGAGAGAGACTGTAAGCATTTTTGTCTGACTATCCAACTCGGCACTGCCTTATGCTCTATGTAAGTAAGTTACTTTAGAAGTATGTTTTCTTGTAGCAATAGCTAGGAATTAGAAAAGATTAGACTAAGTGTTTTTCTGTTATGTCAGAACTGTACGACTGAATTATTTTAAGTTTCTGTATGATCTCTGAACTCTTGAATAGAACTGTGGCATAGTAGTATTGTCTTGTAGCAAGTCTTTTGGCTTTTCCCAGTTAGGGGTCGCCACAGTGGAACTCCCGTCTGCTAATGATTGGCAGTGGATTTTTACGGTGCCGAGTTGCCAGCCCGATGCCCAACATTCAAAGAAGGCACGCCCATTCACGCACGCACCTACCTGCATGTCTTTAATGTCACTCGACTGCGAGTAGAACATGCAGACTCCACACAAAAGGTGCTCCAGCTGAGAATCGAACAGGAGAACCTCTTGCTGTGAGGCGACAACGCTAACCGCTGCACCACCGTGGCCAGCAGTAGTATTGTCTTGTGTTTTTAGTATTTATTATTAAATATTTTTAAACCGTTTTCCACTGTGGCTGGTCTATTTAGAGATAAATTAAGCTCTAGAGTGCATTGCATGCTTATAAGTGATCCTGTACTAAGCCCTTTCAATAAGCCTTGATTGGTTAGTTACACTACTATTGGATAATACTGCACAGTAATAATTGGACACCCTTTTTAAGGGCCTTTGGGTAGCTGATAATTATTAGCTGGTGGTGGCAGGAATTACTACTGTATAGTCTGGGTATAGGGGCACAGCTGGAGAATCTGTGTCAGCCTTTCCCAGGAGTGTCTGTGAAGTTGTATACTTATCTCGAAGTGTGTGTGTGTGTGTGTGTGTGTGTGTGTGTCAGCTACTTGGACAGGAACAAGAAGCACTGGTTGGACAGAGAGGGCACTGGAGGTTAGCTTGCCAGCTAGACTGAGATCTGGACCCTATGGCTATGCCAGTGGGGAGTCTTACTTGGGGACCTGGAGAGCAAGGGAGCAACCAGCCCCAGACTGACTGTGATCTCTGTGTGCTGTTAAGGGAAACTGCACTTTACTGTGTGTGTTTGTTATCCCTTTCTCCTATATGAGAATATGAGACCCCCTCTCTGGTGTTAGTGGTGAGGATTGAAGCTCCTTGATTGCTGGGCCAGGGCATGGGCGTCACAGTGATGACTGTACTTTCCTAGTTAAATGGATAAATGTCATAGCATCATGCATCAGTGTAAATTTCTAGACAGGAAATCACCCGGCTGTGCATTATAAAAGCGATTGGTGTAGGCTTTTGAGTAAGAGTATTTCCTACTTATATAAACAATCCCTCTTGGCTTAATTTCAAGGTTGAGAAGTCGTAGTAAAAAGGTTAAGATTTGGACCACCGAATTTGCATTCTGGTGGCATAGAGGGATAAAGCCCTGACTATAGCCCATCTGACCTATGTTTGATTGGTGCCATGGGTGACTTGCAGCAAGGAGGGATGGGTATGCCATTCTTGGGGGGGAAGACATTTGATAATGACAGTCCCTAAGAAGAGAGAGTCCAAAGTGGGAGTTGCTGTTGGATGGGATTGAGCATGGGGGGACAGAGAAAGGGAAAGTGAGAAGGGCATATAAAATACCCCCCCCCCGGAAAGAAAGACACCTTTATGATCCATGACTAGCCCAAGCAATAATAGAGCAAGTCTGGGGGGGGATTTACTGGTAGAGCTGGTGTGGATATGGAGCGCGGGGGGCCAAGCCAGTAATATGCGGTCCAAGGGGACAAAAAACCAAGATTTGGACCTGTGGTGATTTTGCCTTACTCCGTTTCCATTATTTGTGTTAGTACAATGCTTCCCTTGCAGGTTTTCAGTCTCATCGTTTTTTTCTTCCTTTAGGAATTAGAACTGCAGGTCAGATGTTCAGTCAGTTCGGTATGTTCATCTGGATTAGGATTTAGCTGTGAATTTTATTTTATAGCGGCATATAAATACATTTTATTTTTAGAGGAGTGGATTTTGAACTTCACCCACAGGTGTGTGTGTTCCTTGTGCATAAGCCCTATATTTTATATTACTGTGTTCAGAAGGCGTTGAAGTTTTTCTGCTAAGTACAAGACAGAGCGAGACTGAATTAACACACCCTTTACCCTACACTGAAGATTCCTGGAGACTGCTTCCTTCATCCAGTTGCTTTTCTTATTGCATTCGCCGGAGTAGTAATTTGATAGCTCATTTTATATCACTTTCAGATAAATTTTGCCTTTGTTTTAGCAAAAAAATAAAAAAGTTCTTTGTGTGTACTGTTGTCTATCTCTATTTTTTTGTTATCTCTACATTGTATTCTAAACTCTCTACAACGTTTCCATTTAGCTCATATTTCCCTTTGCGTTTTGAGTGTTTCATTTATTTCACGCAGCTTGACAAGAACTTGCTTATATGTGCACTTGCCTGTTTGTGTTCTCTATAGTTTAATTCCTCTTTCTGTCTCTTAAGCCTCTGTTTACCACCTTTCCTGTAACTGTTACTGCCATATTATGTCATCTTTTTTGACATTGTGGCACAAATGCATGAATTGCTGTGTGAGGAATACTGGAGAACATGGTTATTGTATATTCTTCTTAACATCATCTTGTTGCTTCTTAAATGTAAGATCATTCTGAACACTCCCACAAACTGTTTCTGCTTGCTGCACCCCAAACCCACTCATCTCTTATAACACTTCACCTTTTTTTAATTTTGCACTTCAAGTAAATATTTTTAGATAAAACTTTGTATTGCTAAAGCATGCATAAAAATGTGTGCACATTATTTATATACATTTTTATTTATATATATATATATTAATTAAAAAAAAAATTTTATTTTTATACATATT
>NC_056745.1:86219947-86251873 GCF_019279795.1 Protopterus annectens | reverse complement strand
TTTAAAAAATAATACATATATATATATATATATATACATATATACATATATATACATATATACATATATATACATATATATATATATGGACTCACTCACGCGCACACACACACACACACTCCATACGTCAGTACGTACAAGCATTATGTGTGCATGTGTAAAAGGGTCCTTGTCATCATTACCAGTAAAATGTTTGTGTTTCACAGATATTACACTCCAGTGTTTCTGTTTTATCTACATATTACTACAGAGTTCTGCATCTTAAGGACCCTTTTCAATGTTTTTTAAAAGAAGCTAATTTGTTCCATTAGCCGCTTAATCCATTTTAGGGCAGTAGGGGAGAAGGATACTTCTCTTTGTACTCACTAGGCAAAATAACAGACAATGTTTTATTAATGTAACTGTTATCAGTTGCAGTTTCTTTATTTTCAGAAATTTTCTACTTAAAAAAGGCCAGTTTTTCAGAACCACTGAAGCATTTTTGCAATGTCATGATTGTTACAATGGGCTGCCATACTTTTATTAAGAGGTCAATTTTTGGCTGACAGAAATGCCAGTGTTTAATGTAAAAGTGTTGTAATTTGTGCTTATGCTTATTTCTTTATGGTTATTTGATTTAATATTTGTAGTCTACAAATGGAAGTATTCGACTTAAACAGTTAATGAAGGGACAAAGAATGAGTACGGTGATGGAAGGAACCATGTGTCCCCTCCATTCCCATTTCACCTGTTTTTTCCAACAGGATTACCTTGGATGATCATGTTTTCTACGCTTCCACATTAGAGGTGTAGTCTGTGAGCAGGAGTCAAGGGCAACACATTTGCTTTTTTTATTTTAGCTATCATTTTGAAGTCCAGAAACCTGTTAAGAATCCTTGTGTATATCATGTTGTAGTACAAAATTTGTATTGCATGTTTTTGAGTATAACGCAATGTTGTATTCAACTGCAGTACTTTGTTCTTGTTTCCCAAATTTTCAGTTTAAACCTGGACATTTTAATAGTAGTAATGCATTGAAGGTATGTTAAAAACCTATTTTTCATACTTAAAACGTTGTAATACCCATATTAATGATACTTAACAAGACATTTAGATAGGGTTTTCTGAAACTACATTTTTCAACGATAGTCAGTAAATGAGATGCAGAATGTAGAAAATGTATAAATAACATGGTGGTTGTAATATGTATAAGACTACCAACTTAACTAGATGTTCAGTATCGCCTTTCTCAATCTTCCATTCTGCAGTTGTCCCAGCTCCTTACATATCTGAGAACCTGGCTGTCTGTTAACACTCACTAAAGTTGTGTCATATTATTACCACTCCCCTAGTGAAGTAGGAACTTTTCATTCTGTCCGATTGTTCAAGAAATTCTGCTGGTTGAGAACTCCTCATTATCAGTGCTTTCCTATCCTTTGTGTTCTCAGAGTAAGTTGGCTTTATGTAACAAAATAAAAAAAAAATAGGGGGAAGTGTCCCTCGTATAAATAATGGATTAGTATAGGTCCTTGATGCAGTCTGCAGCATTAACTAACTGTTACATGGCCTGCAGCCATTATCTCTCATCTGAACACTGCCTTTATCTTGACTTCCAAGTTGGCTGCACAGTGATCAGCAGAATAACTTCAGCTCTTCCAGTGTGAAAACAGAAAGTGAGAAAAAGGAGTTCTAATGAAAATGTTTTCTGAAAGCATACACGCTGATCTGATGTTTTCTTTTTCATTCCTCCTCAAGATAGGGTCTCTGATCTTTGAATCTGGTTTGACCACATTCTTCAGACTTGGATCCGACTCTTGATCTCCTCCATCATACCAATAATGCACTACATCCACCCAAGCATTTCAGATCTTGTTTGCCGCTTCAGCGTCCGGGCGCGGGTCTCTGCACTCTTGAGCATATTATAGGTTCATAGGGTGGTTCTAGGCTGTTGGCCCTAGGGCCTATACAAGCCTAGCCATAACAATTCCCTGGCTAGGTCTTCCCACAGTATTTACTTCCCTGGACCCCCTCTCTAGCAGGGCAACTGACGTGATCCCCTGGGTGAATTTCCTATCTCCCATCCAATCTTCAAGGTTCCTTTTGAAGAGGGCCAAGGAGGCTCTCTGCTTGACATGTATGGGCAGTCTGTTCCAGAGTACGGGGAGTCTCTGGGTCAGGAACCTATCCCTCCAGTATGTTTTTTTCATTGTGATGACAATGTTTAGATCTCTGGAGCATGTGGCTCTGAGGGATTGGGATTTCTTTAAGTGGAGCATGTCCAACAGCTCGGGGATTGACATGGCCTTGTATGTTAAGCAGAGATCGCCTCTGAGTAGATGATATGCCATAGACTATAGTTGTAGTTTTTTAGACTGTCAGTACAGGGCATCTGCTTTTGGCCTGTGATGATTTTTTTTTTTTTTTTTTAAGTGAGGTATTTCTGCGGCCTTTCCAGCTGTTGCAGATGTCTTGTGAGGTACATACTAAATGAGGCGTTGTTGTACTCTATAATGGGTCTAATGAGGGATGAGTACAGTGGGACAATGACCTCCTTTTTTTTCTCAATGAAAAGCCCTTCGTGATTAGGTGTGCCACATAGAAGGATTTCCTGACTCTTGTGGCGATGTGGTTATCGAAGGTGAGACTACTGTCCACCTGTGTCCCTAAGTCTCTCATCACACTTTCAGTGTTTAGTGTACTGCCACCTATGTGGTAATTCATGGGTACATGTTTTTCCCAAAGGGGATAACTATACATTTCTTGTCATTAAGCTTGAGTCCATGACTCTGGCACCAAGCATTTGTTTCTGTAAGGCCCTTTTGTAGAAAATCCACATCATTTGGGGATTCAGTAATGTCTCCCAGTTTGCAGTCATCTGCGAACTTTGTTAGCCAGAGTCCCTTAGTGTTGCCCTGTACTTCAGAGAAGTAGATGTCAAACAAGAGCGGTCCCAAGACTGAACCCTGAAGTACTCCACTTGTCTGGAGCTAGATTTGGAGTCGGCTACTTTTAAGTTCCGTCAGTAAGCCAGTTGCCAACCCATCGAGTGACGTAGGGATTTATGCCCAGCTTAGTAAGTTCATCTATAATTCCAGAGTGGGGGATGGTGTTAAAGGCCTTGGTGCGAGGTCCAGATATCAGATAGGCTGTCTGGACTGCCTTACCCTTGTCCACAGCTCTGGAGACTGATTCGAAGTCAGTCAGGTTCAGGAGACAAGATCGGCCCTTCACAAACCCAAACTGGGTGGGGTCCAGTGTTTGAAGGTTGCCAATGTCTTTGTTTATAAGTTCCATGATGATGCGTTCCATGCCCTTGCAGATCAGGCTCGTCAGACTGATGGGACAGTACTTCCCAGGATCCAAGGTGGATCATCCCCTCTTGTGGAGTGGGATAACTGTAGCTGTGTGCCACTC
Source organism: Protopterus annectens (assembly GCF_019279795.1). Taxonomy (NCBI): domain Eukaryota; kingdom Metazoa; phylum Chordata; order Ceratodontiformes; family Protopteridae; genus Protopterus; species Protopterus annectens. The sequence continues at coordinate 86,248,480 of NC_056745.1, read as the reverse complement.
ATTGGGCATGAAGCCTGAGGTGAGGCTATGATTAAACATGACAGTTGGGTGTGGTGCCAGTTCATTTTGTAGTTCATGTAGTACACAGCCCGGGATGTCATCTGGTCCCATGGATGCTGTATTCTTAGCTTTGGAGAGTGCGGTTTTTACCTGTGTGGCCATGATTACTGGAATTTGGCAATCTTGTGGTATTGAGATGGGCCCTTTAGGGGGTGAAGTTGGCACTAAATCGATCTGCCAGGATATTGGCAATATCCTTGGATTCAGTATATTTAATGCCATTCTGTTGTAGCTCAGAGCATATCTGAGCATTGCCATTTAGATTCCTGACATAACTATAGAATGCCTTGTGGTAGTCTTTGGAATCTTTGGCAATTTTATTTTCATAACTAGCTTTGGAGGATATTATGGAGGATCTCAGCTTCTTACTGAGGCTGGTAAGGGAGTTTTTTGCATCCTGGGATTTTCCTCTTTTCTGCAACAGTTTCTTCCTTCTGTTGTATAGTTTGTTTATGGTAGGTGACCACCAGATTGGCTTCCTTTTTTTTTTGGAGGAGAGTGTCTTGGTTCTGTTTGGGATGGCATGATTCATGCACGAGTGGATGTGCTCGTACAGTGCCTTAGTGCAGGATTCAGCAGTCAAACTTTCAGTTCCCGTCTGCATGGGTTTACCATGCATTTACCTTTCTTAATTAGAATTTCATGGTTGTTGTTAGTCCTCCCCTCTAATAATGCTTTCCTTTATTCCAGTGTGTTTGCATATGTGAAAATCTAGAAGCTAGTCTAAGGTGGACATGGGCAGGATGATGAGATTCCTCAAGGCCCAAATCCAGATGGGGATAGTTTTGGATCTGTGAGCTACCCAGGCCATACCATCAGGACTCCTCCTCTGATCTGGCCTTCGATTTCAGAGTTACAAGTTTAGGACTGCAGTTTGTCAATTTGGTGCGGGGGAAGCTTCCTTCCTCAATGTCAAGGTTACCATTGATCACCCCTGTTCCCATTCTCTCAGTGCTGTGGTGTCTGTGCTGGGTTTGGGGAAATGTGGTCGACTCTTTGTCATTGCCATCTCTTCCCCTAGGCACATTGGCACTTGACAACTCAGGTCCGGCCTCTTTTGGAGGCCACAGATCTGGGGTGAGTCCTAGCTGTTTTCTCTCTGTGGCTTTGGCTTCAGGGTCGATGGAAAGGACCTCTCCTGATCAGTCCACTTTTCAGGTAGTGGAGAGGGTTTTCTCCCAGGTTGGAGATCGTTGCCACATGTCCTGCAATCCATCCCTGTACCCCTGTTTGGTTGAGGCCTTGAGCCCATTCGTCTTGCCATAAGTCAGACCATCCCAAGGAGCCTCCAAGATCTCCCTGGCTAGGAAGGATCCTATTCTTCCAACACTTCCCCAGAGTACCCCATTGAGGAAGTCCCTCTGAGGAAGATGTGCAAAAGGAGGCACATTGACTCCCCATTGGAGTCCTTAACTGAAGACACTGACTTCAATGAAGGGGAAGGATCTCCCTGATCCCCACCTGAAGACATCTCCTTCGGGGACATTATAGAAATCCTGAAGCAAAAAGGTGGGTGGTCCTCTGTCTGAGGAGTCTCTGCTCTTGGAGGCATTTGGGGCAGGCCCATCTACGACCTGGGTGATCACTACCTGGTGGATGACCTTATTGATTTGGTTTCCCGACACAATCCCCAAGAGCCCTGATAGGTTCCTGACACCACTAGTAGACAGGAAGCATTAGAACCAGGGTCCTGTAGTTGATGCCATCGTGGTGGCGGCAGCCACTAAGAAAGAACTGGCGGAAGAAACTGCCAGTGTCTATCCACTTGTCAAGGAGTCTAGAGTATTGGACAGGATTGGGAAACGTATTTACACCTCAGCCACCTGGTTGTTAAACTACCTGGCTCATTTTTCCCAGCTACAGAGAGATCTGATAAGCTTTCAGCATTTCTATCCGAGGCCAAGCCTGAGGAAGAATGAGTTTCTCCAAATGTATCCGCTCTATCCGTTTGTTGCCAATTCATCAATGCAGTTGATCTCCCGTATAACAGAGGGTATCTTACAAGTGGCCAGTTCAGGACTTTCCTTAAGGAGACATGCCTGGATGGGGCTATGTGATTCCATGGAGCCCTTTAAGGAATCCTTTGTGAATACTCCCTACGATGGCTCTTTTCTGTTTGGGCTGTTTGCCCGAAATACACTCACCCACAGCAAAAAGGATGTGAAAACTGTTTCTGCTGTAGGAATTAAATTTTCTTTGCCACAGAGGTCCTTCTCCTGGAACCAACATGGTGGCAAGAAAATGTGGTTTCATAAATCCCAAGGGCCTTTCCAGGACACATGCGGGGAACTCTCCTCTAGAGGCAGAGGAGGAGGGTTTGATGGTAGGTGCTGCATTAGAGACAGAGGGGGGGCTGCAAAACCAGAGGTGTAGAGAGACCTTTTCCAACAAGCCCTATCAGAGCTCCTGAAGCATTGCCCGACTCTCTGTCCCTGGAGGCATTCGAGGGTCGACTAGCTTTGCATTCAGAAACCTGGTCCTTAAGTAACTCTGCTAAGCCAACGAATCGTAGTACTGTACCCACTTAGGACTGTTTATCTACTGCTCGTCCCATCTCTTCAGGAGTTAGGGAATGCTACCCCAACAATGTTGTGCTTTCCGTAAGCAACTAAAATCAGGAGAATACCTATTGTAAATCAATTTGTTATCCTTCACAGCTAAAACCAGGTGAAGACATTTAATAAATCAATTTGTTATCCTTCTCAACTATAGCGAGCATCATCTCCTCTTTTGGAGCCTTATTCTATGTCTCTCTGCTTTTAATCAGATAGTAAATCTATCACAGGAATCCTAACCTTAGGAATATCTTCTAAAATGTAATAATATATTGTAGAGAACGAATGTATCCTATCTGTTAGTTAATATGTATGTCAAAGTCTCTTCTATGGAAATTGTATGTTAAAAGTCTGTCTTTAAAACTATGTTTTGTAAAAAAAAATTGTTCTCTTGGAGCTTTTCTTGCAGGGCCTCCACTGAAAATGGACTTGTAATCCAGTTGGACTCTCCCGGTCAACAAATGTAAAATAAATAAATTTGACTCAAAACTGCTGGGTGCTAAGCATAATATCCAGAGGTTACTAAGTTCCCTTTTCTCTTCTCCCTCAAACACCAAGAACCTGTCCAACGTGCCACCCAGTCAGAAGGAGAAGGCAGCACAGGAAATTCACCTGCTGCAGAAATAGTCATCCAGGAGGTCCTAGCTGAATAAAGAGGATTTGGAACCTACTCCCGCTTCTTTTTCGTGCTGAAAAATACAGAGGACCTAACGCCCATTCTGGATCTAAGCAAGTTAAATGGTTTTGTAAAGAAGTTGAGGTTCTGAATGTTTATGGTTCCGTCCATTCTGCCATTGTTTGCACAAGGATGTCCGGATTTGCTTGATAGATCTTAAGAACGCATACTATTGCATCAAAATAGACAGGCGCTCCAGGAGATATCTGTGCTTCTGGCTGGGAGCCAATCATTTCCATTTCAGAGCACTGCCCTTTGGGCTCTCCACAGCCCTCTGCGTGTTAACCAAGTGCATTGCAGTGTTAACAGCTCACAAAGGATTCCAGGTGTTTTCATACTTGGATGATTGGCTCTTTACTGCTCCCATGAGGCATCAGCTCATCCAAGCCAGAGATTACTTAGTCCAACTATCAAACTGGGCATCACTGTAAACCTGAATAAGTCCAACCTGGCTCCTGTGCAGAACCTGGAATTCACGGAGACGCAGCTGAACATGAGGGATCAGATAGCTTCTCTCCCCTTACACTGCATAACCACACTAAAGAATCAAGCCCGGAAATTGTTATCCCACCAGGCCCCCTGCTCGGATTATTAAGAGGAACCTTGATGAGTGGATGAGTAACAGAAAGTTCACACCGGGGATCACACCAACAGCACTACTAGATAGGGGCCAAGAGTACTAGCTGCTAGTACAAGGGTCTAGGGAACTACTAAAGGGGCGGTGAATAACACACAACGTGGCTGGGCTAATATATGCCTTCGGGCAGATAGCCCAGTACCAACCTATGAACCTTTCTTACAAGCGCTAGGATCCATGTCAGCAGCAATCCTGTTAGATTCTGTAGCAAGATTTTTCATGCAGGTTCTCCAGTGGATATTGGCGGCACAATGGTCGATTTTTCTATGACCTGCTATCCCTTCCCATCAGGTTGACTCCAATTTGCATGCATCATCTCAGCTGGTGGGTACAGTCAAAACAATCTCCTCCTTAATGGCTCTTCTTAATCAATCCCCCATAGCCACCATTACCATGGATGCCTCCCAGTTTGGGTGGGGGCATTACAATGAAAAGATGGTCCAAGGCACTTGGTCCCCTGTAGAGACCAAGGTTGCATATCAGCTTCCTAGAGATGAGTGCAGTTCTCCTAATGTTGCAAGCCATTCAGGATGCTTTCCCCTTGGGGTCTATTGCAGTTCACACCAGCAACATGTCTTTTGTCTGGTACATCAACAAGCAAGAAGGAACCCATTCTTACTCCTTGTGTAGGGAGACCAAGAGGGTGGGGGAGTGGGTGTTATCTTCAGACTGCCTTCTAGTTGCAACACACATCTCAGGGAAAACCAACAAATTGGCAGACACTCAGAAGATCACTTCTGGTTCCGTACGAATGGTCCCTCACTCAGTGGCAAACATGATCTTCAGTCACTGGCGTCAACCTTGCTGTGACCTCTGCCTCTCCCCTCAACAACAAATGAGCAAGTTCTTCGCTCTGATCCCTCCTAATGGGGAGTCCCCGAGGGATGCACTGGTCCACGATTGACCCCCAGGTCTCTCATATGCTTACCCTCCTCTCCCTTGGATCCCAAAGTTTCTTCAGAAGGCAAGTAGGCGGAAGAGCTCAGTAATCCTCATTGTCCCCTTCTGACCTTGACTGGTGTGGTTCCCCTTTCTCAGTTTCATCTGAAAAATCCTTCTTGGATACTGGAACCCAGACAGGACCTCCTTTTTCACTTGTCAGGGATGCAGCACCTGAACATTTGCGCCTTTGGGCTGACCGCTTGGTTTCTCCACTTCCAACCCTAGCAACATAATCCAGGCTTACTTCCCAGCTTTGTAAAATACGTTTAGCCTTGCAGAGGGCTTCCACTAAGAAAGTGTACAGCAGTAAGTGGAAAAGGTTTGTCATTTTGAGCTACAAATAGAAATGTTGACCCTTTTCCAGCACCGGTTTTGCATGTTCCGCTTTTTCGTAGTACTCTTTTTGAGGAGGGAGCTAGCTTCTCTACCATCAAGCTTCATTTAGCTGCTATTTCTGATTTTCACACTGTAAGTCCATCTCGTTCCCTGTTATCTGTGTTAGTTATGCAAATCCTTTATGAAAGAAATTTTCTTGTTGAGGCCTCCCATCAGGGACTCCTCCTCTCCTTGGGTTCTCCCTGTAGTGTTGCAGGACTTGACTCTGGAACCAGCTGCAAGTTGCGACATGAAGTTTGTCATGGAAGATGATCCTTTTTAGTGGCTGTAACTTCAGCCAAGAAAATTTCTCAACTACAAGTCTTATCCTCCAAGACTCACCCCCTCCTATATGCCTAAAGTAGCCATGGAGAGCAATATCAGCCAGTCCATCCACTTACCAGTGTTCTTTCCAAATTTCTCTAATAAAGCGGAGTATGTTCTTCATCATCTAGTCGTTCATAGACTACTCCCATTTCTACCTGCACAGACCCAAACAACACAGGAAGTCTTACCAACTGTTTGTTTGTTGCCTTCTCTGCTAATAAAGTAGGCCAAGCAGTGTCCAGGATTACCTTAGTAAAGTGGATAACTGGCTGCATTTCATACATTTACTCATAAAATTGCCTAGAATTGCCTCATCCTTCTAGGGCACATTCCACCAAAGCTATAGCTACTACTTCCGCGTTCTCTTCTAGAACTTCCATTGATATTTGCGCAGCAGCGACAGTCTAACACGCGTCACCTTTGTGTCGCAGTACAAATTGTATATCATTTCTAGGAGCAGGGCTTCCTTTGGCTCTATGGTGCTCCAGCATATCCTTCCATGAGGGCCACCCTGGAATTTCATATCTGGGGACTCCTACCCTATCGGTAGGAGGAATGAAGGAGACAGCATCAGATTAAAAGGTTGTCTTACCATAACTTGGCATCTGTGTTGTCTGTCTTCATTCCTCCTAAATTTCCCACCCAGCCATACCTCTGCTTCTTTCTTCTAGAGGGTCATGGTCCCATGTCTGAGCCTCATCTGCCATTTCTTGCTGTCTGGATGTTGAATGTGGAGATTCATCAAACTGTATTTGAGGTGCTTGGGTTGATGTAGTGCATTATGGGTAAGAGGGAGGAGCTTGAGAGTCTGATCCAAGTCTGAAGAATGTGTTCGAACCGGATCCGAGACCTTAATGTGAAGAGGAATGAAGATACACAGCACAGATTCCAAGTTATGGTAAAACCATAGCCTTTTAATTTTCGTATCTGGAAGGGGAAGAGAGATAAAAACAGCGATCAGTCTAAGTGAGAGCACAGGCTGTAGCATGCGCTTTAGCATGGGTAACTTTAATTTTAGGTTAGATAATGCATGTAAGTACAGCCTTAAATCTGGGGCAATTGTTCCTTTCTGGAGGGTTCCAATTAATTCTTTGAAACTGTACATAGTTTTGTGTTCGTTCCAAGTTATTATGGGATTGGGGTGTTTTGTATTTAGTTTTTGTTTGAGGGCTTTCATTTAAAGCCAGACACATTGAGAAGTGTGACGTAGGTCCAAATGGAGATGAGAAGAAACTATTGTACAAAAGATCAGCCTGACAATCTTTAGTATGCATGTAACACAAAAGACACTTTTTGAATGTGTATATCCAGCATGTATAATAGGTAGAAATAATAGCTTTTTATAATGATTGTTATGTTATCTATATTATCCTGGAACAGTAATGGTCTTAAAGGTATAGATAAAAAGGAAAGAGTATTAAACTGTATTAATAAATGCAGAGTGCAAATAATGCTGCAGGAGACACTTGGAAAGAAGTGATCATGTGAATTTGACAGAGAGGATTTCAGAATGGATATTCAGCGGAATATCAGGGACAGAGGAAAAAGGGAGTAATATGTATTGCTAGTGGGGCTGCACTAGTGATAGATGAGGAAAATGGACAAAAATGGTAGATTTGTGGTAGTAAGGGGCTACTGGCAGGGGAGGAGGATTACAATGGCATGTATTTATATTCCAACTCAAACAGCTGTTATGGAGCTTTAGAAAATTTTGGGAGAAGTAATTGTCTTTCAGGAGGGAATATTATTTATAAGTGGGGACTGGAATTTGATTTGCAGTAGTGAGGATTTATCAGGGAGACCTAAAAGGGACAATATAACAAAAGAGGGTAGGAAAAGTTCATGTCCTCAGCCCATATAGTGCATGTTCTATGCCTTTCTGTTTGGTTTTGTAGTTGCAGTGGATTGAACAGTTTCCCTCTCCCTCAGCATGGGGAAGGAAGCATTGTCAGTTACTTCCTACTCTTCTTTCTCACTTCTTCCAGACCCTTGGTCATGACTAGTTGATCCAGGTTATCTGTGTTATGGTCTGAACTTTACTGTACTGAACTTTGGTGCTGACTATTCCGGATAGATTCTAACCTTCTCGATGTTTATAATAGCTTATTTGTCAAAACACCATACAATATTCAGTGTAATTTCAGAAAGACATTTTATTAACATTCATAATGAGAACATCTAAACTCGTCAGGAAAAAATTTGTACAACTCACATGCATAGTAACATCAACAAAGATGTACAGGAGTAGGTAAGAAGGGGTATTGAACAACAACAAAAAATTTACAAATTGAGTCATTTTCTCAGCAAACCAAGATTCTTGATAGCATAATAAAACCGTTTACATAAAACAAACCCAGTAAAAACACACAACTATAGCAGCCTCTCATTTCCACACCGACTGTAGAGTATAACAGATTAAATACATATTCCAATGCAAATAAGAATGTGCACCAGATTTTGGTTATGGCCTCAAAGTTTTTATAGTGCTTAATTGACATACTCAAATAATTTAATATATCTAAAAATATTGCGGTAATAGAGAGTATTTCTTTCCTGAATCAGAAAGTAAGGACAGTAATGGTCAGTTGAAGTTGGAGAAGTCAGTCTTTTTCGCTTCTAGTCATGATCCTGAAAATCGAAAATCTGAGATCTGTATGTAGTAAGATTGGTTTACTTAATGCTAGTTCCACCTCCTCAGTGGTTGCTAACCAAATTCTGCTGCACTCTGGACAACGACATAGCATATGAATGTCTTTTGCCATTCCTATCCCACACCACCATCAGTATTCATCTGCCTTTTCCATTTTCTTAGTTACTTTGAGTGTCTTGCCAGAAGAGTACTTAGTGTGTGAACATTAGGGGGTGGGAGGAATTGGAGGCTGTATGGATAAACTTCTATTCCCTCGAGCTCAGGATTAGTTTAGTAGCCTGGTCCCATTTACTTTTATACCTTCTGTACATCTTCCTGAGTCTGTGTCCAGTTCTTTATATGCTATTGAGAACAGATGTGGAGAAAGGGGTGTTCAAAATGTTACCTGCTACTAGGCTGACCATTGCGTAGCTAACACTATTGCATCTCATACAATTATGTAATTTACCTCTGACACTAGCTAGCTCAACATATTACCACCATTTGAAATTTTCAGGGAAGGAGACCTTCTCTTCACTGAGCAAAGGGTATAAAGGCCTTGCCCAAAGGGGCCAGGATATCTACCAAATATGGAAAACGTTTTATTTTGATTTTATCAGAGTAAAGTTAGGTTGTTGGAACATGCTAGGGACATTATTAACAATAGAGAAGCAAGTTCTGTAGCTGTACATTTTAGGGATTTTCATAATAGCAAAAATGAAGAACTTCAAGCTACAGTTTTAGAAAAAATAAGTTGTTCTTGGCACAACATTTCAAATATTAAACAAGTTTTATTATATAAGGAAGCTATGTATATATTAAAATTTAATACTATGTATCCACGAGGTCTTAATGAAGACTTAAATTGGAGAGTATTTATTTAAAATTTAATCATTACTAATTGTTTTATTGATTTATTGTTTTACTAATTAACTTTGTATATATAAATGTAGTGTGTTATACATGTTCTTTACTCCTTGAAGGCTCAAGCCGAGACGTCAGAGGAATAAATTTGCCTTTTTCTGTGGATTTGTGGATTTTCTGAGAGTTGTTTTTCTTTACTTTTGGCAGTTCTTTGGTTGTTTGCATACGTAAAGCACTGATCTCACTGGACCTATTTCGCACTCTGCCCAGGGTAAATGTAATAGATACACATTATTATATACATACTTAAAAAATGCAGTGTATAAATACATTATATACAAAGTGAATTTCAGAGTTGGCTTGAGGGTATAAACGTAATGGATAACATTATATACTGAATGATTGTCAAAACGCAATATATACGTGCATTATATACAGAGTAGAATTCAGAGCTGGCATGCTGAAAGAATTATAATGAAAAGTAGAGTTAGAACAGGGTATGTAGAGGGAAGAAGGGTATTAAGAGCAGGGTATGTAGAGGGAAGAAGGGTATTAAGAAGTTATCTCCTAAAGATAAGTGAATTATCTGTTGCTACCAAGTTATTTGCCCACATTCTCCCCCAGGGGGGAAAGCAAATGGTCAGATTTACAGCTCCTGGCAAGCACATTGACGATTTTAGCTTCATGCCCTCCAGGGTCCCAAATCTTCTTGCAAGCCCTTGGGTTAACAGTTTGCAAAATGGAGTACATGAGGCATATCTCTTGCAGAAGCTATACTGGCCTGAGTTGTTTATTCCCTGTTTGAACCAGCTTAGTAAGATTAACTACTAGGATATAGTATGCCAGGTCTGGAATTGCCAAGATGCCCCCCCCCCCCCCAACACATTTTTTTTTTGTTTTTATCTGTCGTCAGTTTTTTTCCATGCCAAAAGGGGGTACTTATTGTCCCATATAAATGTGAGTAGTAATTGCTGAAGTTACTGGGTTAAGGGATGGGCTTTTATTCTTCAAATTTCCCTTGCCAGGAACAAAACTTTAGGGAGGACCATCAAATGGACAGTGGCTGTTTTGGCTAAGACTGGTTGAAGAATTTCTAACCAATTTGTTAGCATCCTTGGTTGGATGTAAGAAAGACTTTAAGGTTAATGTTAACCTTGTCACTGAATTGCTGACTCGGGGTAATTCCTAGATACTCATGGTGGAGTTAATAGTGAATCCAATATTGTGATATATCCTCTCTAAGTTTTAGGCATGCCCCATTCAGCAGGAACAGGACTGCTTTTTGCCAGTTAACTATAAGCCCCGAAATTTTGCCAAAAGATAGAAATGCATCTAGGATCTCATTCATATATCTGTTGGGATGCTCATCCCAGAAGGTGCAGTTATATACGAAACATGAATCTGTTAAAATTTGAGATTCAAAAATTGGAATGCTCCAGTGCGACCTTTCTGTTTGATTAAACAGGCTGAACACTTCCACTGCTGTCACAAATAACATCAGAGACACCTTTTACCCCTTAAACGTTGGTAGGATTTAGTTGCTACATTACTGACCACCTTCACAAGAGGTAGATTATAAAGAAGTTTACACCAGTTGATGAATAGGTGAGGAAAGCCAAGGGTAAGCAGGCCTCTCCATAAATAGGCCCAGCTAAGACTGTTAAAATCCTTTTGGAAGTCCTACAGAAGCATCACTTTGGATGCTTCAATGAGTTGAAAGGATTATTCGAGATTATAGAGTAATTGAAGGTGATTGGGAATGCCTTATCTGCCTCCAAATGAACCTTGTTGGTTCTGACTGGAAACATCATGGATTCCCCGTTCCTTTTTAGCTTCTTGAATTTTGGCCAAAATTTTGGCCTCCTCTGGTATAAGCTATATGCATCTTTAGCTGAGAGGGTTTAAGGGGTCCTTTCCTGCATTGGGGAAGGTTACTGTTGACGCAGTTATATTTGGCATGGTAATTCCTCCACCCCAAGACTTTCTTTAAATGACTTTAGAAGCAAAGGGTCCATGGCTGTGCGGTCGTTGTATAGTAATCTTTAAGTATGCCATCAAGTCCATCCTCCTTGCCAGCTTTTAGTGAGTTAGTGGCTGTAGCGACCACTGTCAATGTTATGGCTTGAGAGTTTGAGCCAGGTGGTTTCTTTCTTGAATCCAGGCCACTCTTCTGCTGAGACATCACTTAAAGACTGATATAGGTGCTTGTACAACTGTGCTATGAAAGTATCAAAACCTGGTAATGAAAATTCGTACCATTAAACACAAATAAAAGATGAGTGGAAGTATTACCACCAGTCCAGTCGCCAGTGTGTACCATCAAACAGCCACAGGGAAAACCGTAACAAAACAAACCCTGAACCACATAATAAAGTAAAGTATAAGAATTCAGTTATTCCATTCATTGCTCAAGTATTAATGTTTATTTTGTTATGTGGTTGTTTAAAGGTGTTTTTGTAGTTAATTAAGGATTGTTAAATGAATTATTGTCTGTTTTTATTTAAGTCGACTGAGTAATGGGGAAATGGTGCTGATGACGTCCATTAACAGAGAAAGGGCAAAAATGCTTAACCATTAGACCTCGATATAACATTTTCTAAAACTCTCTAGATTTTGTGGATTACTAAAAAAAATTTAGACTGGTGGTAATACTTCTGCCATCTTTTGCAATTGGATTTCCTGTGTTTTACAATAAATTTGCTTCTTTTAAGTGGGCAGACTGCTAACGGCTGATATTGCTAATTTTCATTCCTAGTGCTACACTACATGAGTTTATCTTACTTAGGTTGTTTTAAGCTGCACAGTTACATGCTCATTATTTTTTATTAAAATTCATACCTTTCCCATCCCTGAGTACAGGGGTTGCATCAGCAATCCTTTGTTCTTTGTCAAAAGGGCCAACTGTTGAGACATTATTTTTCTAGCCCAGCAAATAGATTTGATTCTTTCCCATTTCTCTATCCGGGATGCATAGGATAATGGTATGCATTTTCCCCTGTAGCTTCTTTAAACGTATAGCATCTGTATATGTTGTAATGACTGCTTAGCCTTTAACAGCTTCTTTGGATGTAAGTGAGGGATGTTGCGCATAGTCCATAATGCAACTTTGTGTTCCAGCCCTCCCGATGCCCTTTTATACTTGGTAACAAGTTGTACCAAAACTCTGTAGGCCATTGAAAGAACTTGTGACCACCTTCCTTCTCTTTAGATAACAGCAGATCAGTATCTGGAGCATAAGGAGTTCTGAGCCCTGACTTCTGTATCCCTTGCAGATCGAGAAGATTATTGTTTGAAAGTCCAGAAGAATTTCAACTTTCTCAGTACAGGACAGACATCATTGGCTAATTAGAAACTTGTTGATTCTGATAGCAATGCCCGTTTGTGATGCCAAATATATATACTCATAGGTTGCGAGATGACAAAGCTGCCAGGTATCAGTCAAATGAAATTCCGTAAGCCATTCATGAAGTACACCCTGATGCTTACCTGATCCTCCCTGCCTCTTGGATTTATATGTTAATACCTAGTCTTAACACCACATAAGTCCCCCAAAAATAATAGGTAAATAATCCCTACACCCTGTCTGGTCAGTGCCTTGTGAAATGACAACTGAAACAGTCTTGGCTCCTCCACATTAGGTCCATAGAAATTTGCCAGAATCAGTTGACCATCTGAGGAGGAGCCTTTAACAATGACCCACCTCCCATTGTTGTCTGCAGTGGCATATAATTTAGACCACCTCCATATGTCTCTGACCATAATAAGTGTGCTCTTGGTGGCAGAGAAGCAGCATGAAGCCACATTTTATCCTCTCCAAAGTCTTAACTGGTGGGATAACTGAGATCTTAATTTGTTTTGTTTGCTTGTTATAAGAAACCAAATTGTAGCACTTCCCCATCCAGAGTTTTTGCACAAGGCAGCCCCTTTTCACTGCAGAGTTTAGTCCCTGGAAATTCCATGACAAATGTGCATATACCACCTTGCTTTTTTGACTTCTGCCAGGTGTGTGTGCACCACTGTCAGTTTAAGGAAAACGCTTATTAATCCTGTGTATGGTACACTACTGTAAATAACAATTAGTGGGCAGTTCTTCACGTGAACAGCCGTAAATATGCAAAGTAGGCTCGAGTGCATACTGTGAGTCAACAAACACTCTGTGAACTGTAGGTTGGATCCTTTCACAGGCTTAAGGAGTCATTTATGTGCTTGCAATCCTGTTTGCAAGATTATTCGACAGCAACATTGCATACAAGTGTTTTATAAAAACCCCTATTTTAGTAGTCCATTACAGAATGTTTTAACATAAAGAGCAGCATCGATGTGATATCTGAAGGCCAAGAAACTCTCCTAATAAGAACATTTACCAAGGTATTAACATAGGTGTATGACCATCATTGCTCAGTTCAGCATGACCATGCTAGTGCTGCGGTATCAAACTGGTACAAGGACTTATTGAAATCTGCTTTCACATTGTCATATGTAGCAGGCATATGTGTACCCTCATACCCCCACCTCCCACTCCATGCTGCTGCAGTACAGGTGGACAGAACAGTAATGCATAACGATTGGTTTTTGCATCTGTCATCATTACCAAAGTTTCAATTATGAGTGGAAAGCCTCTGTCAAAGGTGAGAGTGCAAGAATGAGTTTCAGCCTAAGGATGAGAGCTGAGGCAAGAGTTCCCCCTACTTGAGGGTCAATCTGGTGAGATCCCTGTTGGCAGTAATCTCCACTTGTACTAACGCTGCTCTACCAGTAGCTTTTTCCACAGTGTTGGGGTCCTCCAGGGATAGACTTCTGGTGTTTGGGGAAAGATAATGATCCTTGTTATGCTTTTATGCACGGTGGACAGTCTTCCTGGCTCAAAGTCAGAGAAGAAGTAGCAGGCTTTCTTCTTACCCAGGGAGTTCCGTGAGGCCTCTGGGGGTTTGAAGTAGCTCACACTTAGTAGTCCTTCTCTACTTAGAAACTGTGCATGGTCATTTCCTTTGCCATCCATTTTGTAGAGAGGCATCTCTACTTTGTGCAGAAAATTGAAAGGAGCATGTTGGACACCTTCAATATGGCTAATGCTTAAGGAAAGCACAGCTGAATTTGAAACCTTTTATCCTTAAACTGCTTCTGGGAGGGTAAAAAAACACTTTCCTCTTGTACAGTTCCACACTACAGTCTGGTGCAAATCTAACTTTGGAGCTTCTGAGCTTCCCAGAATCTCTGGCTGTCTCACCTCCCTGTCACAGTAGTTCAGACAGTAAAAGATGAAATGTCTGGGAATATTAAAAGACATCTTGGATGTATTCAGTGCCATAATCTCATGATGTTGCTGCTACATTTGTTTTTCCCTAATGGAAGTCACACTCCTGCCTGTTTTGTCTGCCATTGTTTTAAGGTATTTGTCCTTCTGCACCTCTTGTAGCAACAACATTAGTATAGTGAGTGATTTTTTTCACCTGGTTAAATTTCAAAATATGCTTCCTTCCCACTGCACATTTGTCCTTCTGCTTGGTCGTCATGTGTTTGGAGAGCTTGCCATATGGAGGCCAAATCTAAAGGCAAATGGGTAGTTACCAACATTTTAACTAGTTTTCTTGCTATTAGGTGCTTTTAGTCCAGGGCTGCAACTGTGACTTTATTGCATTCCAGCCTGGTTGAGATGAATGGGGCAAGGCAGCATCCAGTCTTGTACACAGGCCTGAGTGTGCTTATACGAGCTTCTTTAAAACTGTTTTTACTGTGTGAGCTTTGTTCTCACCCCCTCAGATTATTTTAGAGTTTTACTTTCTGAAACACTTAAACTCCTTATAGTAACTAATTTTGTCACTGCTGTTAAACTTCGCCTAAAACCTAGTTACTGCTTGTTAATGAATCATAACCAACATGTTAATGTTGCATGTGGCCTTTTCAAAGTTCCTTTCAATGCTGTCATGATAGAGAGACCTTCTAATTTCAGACATGAACATTATACCATGACTGTCTTGTTGATTTGTGATAACATTGTAAAGATAATGGACTTCGGTGAACATTTTGGAGTGGCTTTTATTGTACCAGAAGCATTTGATATGGTGAGCTGTTCCCTTCTCCAGGCTCTACCCATTTCTTTCTGTACTGAGGAACGTTGCTACTGACTTTCTATTTGAGATGCTGTACCTATAAGATTGTCTCACCTTTTTGACCTCTGCAGTTTAACTTGTATTTTGGCCCTAATGCCCTGTTTTGGATGTCAGCTGCTGCTGCTTATCTTCAGTATTTGAAATTAATAATGCTTGCGGGTGACCCTTTTGTCCTTCACTTATTATTTTAGTGACCTTCCTAAATTCTTTGCTTTCCATCCTTGTAGTAGTCTGTTTTAATGAGGCAGAGAAAGAAACTTGTGTGTTTTGATATTGGCTAAAAGCTCATTTCATTAGGGTCTAATTGGTACATTCTTGGTAAACACTGTACCTGTTTCATGCTGTCTTGATAGTATGGCGTCATTCTTATTCAGATAATTTTTATTGAAATTTTAATATATTTACAAAGAAAGAATGCCAAATTTTTAAATTTAGGTATTATAGCATCTCTGAACTATTAAACAAAAAAGAACATTACTTAGCTTCATATTTTAGAAAACATCTCTAATTTACTCAAGCAGTTATGTTTTGATTTTTTTCAGTGAGTATGATTTAATTCTCACTTAACTTTCCATCCCTTTATTCGCCATCTAAAAGGGAAAATTACTGGCTGATTCTGTCTTTCTCAGGATTCTCCAGATTTCACATGCTGCTGTAGGATGCGACATATTAAAACCGTTGGATGAATATTGTCTTCCTTCTTTCAGTGCTGCCACAGACTGACACAGTACAGCTCTGCAATTTCAGTTAATAGGTTGTATGTTTATGGATGTTTTTGAAGAACACTGGATTCAAGTAATTTTTCATTACCTGTAGAAAGAAATATGGCAGTAACCTAATTCTAATCCAGTGGCTGGGTTATTAACTACTATTGCTGATTGAGCAATTCATTAACAACACTATAGGAGTTGCATAAAAGTAATTGAATAGTCATGTACTGATATTTGTTGATAACTGTGGGCCCAGTGTTCAAAAATATTACAAATGTATACATGCATTTAAATATTGGGATTTGCAAAGAAAATGTCTGTGTGTGAGCGCACACACACACACATACATATATATATATATATATATATATATATATATATATATATATATGCATAGATAGGTTTATAGATGTAGACAATATCTAAATAAATATAGATATTTGCATCTATTTTTATATATAGACATTAAAATCTCTTTCTTTATTTCATATATATATATATATATATATATATATATATATATATATATATATATATATATATATATAAAATTTATTTATTTTAGATATAAATGTACACAAACTATATAGTGCAACAGTGTCTTACTTGAAGATCATCACTTCAGCCTCTTGAAGTTTAGATCTGGTAAATGTGTTGACAAGCATTGACCATCCACAGTGAAGTCTGCCTTAATCCCTTCAGCCTCTTGAAGTTTAGATCTGGTAAAAATGTTGACAAGCTTTGCCCATCCACAGTGAAGTCTGCCTTAACCCCCTTACTGCTCACACAAGGTTTACTATGCCATGTTATTTTCTTGCCCAGAAGCACATACTGGAGTAAAATTGGTTGGTGTACTACGCTGTCTACTGTCATCAGAGGAAAGGTGTTTATACTTGAACCTGCTGAGTGTTGGCTGCATCTTGGAGTTCTTCTACACGGGAGCCTGTAACTGTAGTCGTTTCACATCCTCTGTCACTGTTCTATCCTTTGTAGGTAAAAGGAATACAATCATCTTGTCTCTAAGAGGGCTGAATATGTTTTGCATGTAAGATACGTTTTTTTTTTCCTGTCTAGCTTCCACACCCACTCATTCCCTGTTTCCCCAGTTGCTCCTTCTGATTACCTCCAACATAACCTGTCATTTGATGAACCCCTAACTCCTTGGGAAGATTACCTTGACAATAACTCACTTGGGTAGTCCCTGGGAGTTGCCTGCATAGAACCTGAAGCATTCATCTGCACTATAGTCAAAGTGCCTAGTGTGGTGATATTAGCGAGAGCATCTCTATGGACCCCTGCTGTCACACGCATTTAATGATAGTAGATGACCTTTGAGGCTTCCAGTCTTCAGTAGAGGTTACACAGACACTGGGGTTTCTCAAACCTCTTCCTCTAGGAGAAAGGAATTGGCCGTTGTCCACCTTTTCCCCTTGTTGACCATCTTAGCTGCTAGAGTCAGTTCCCAAGCTCAGGTCACTGGCAGCACAGACATCCAACTTCTGTGTCATCAGGCTGGCATCCAATTTTAGGGTCAGACAAGTGGAAGATAAAATAATAGAGTGGTAGATTGCCGTAAGTATACTGCAATGTTTGTTTGAGGTTAGTATCGCTGATGTTGCATTACTGCTGTTAACTTGATAATGTTTGGAAGAAATGGACACTCATGGGGAAACTAATGATCTAGTGGCTTGTTTGGGCTGTGTGAGAACTATTGTTCATGACCAGTACTTAATCACAGGTCTAGTGTTCTTTGCAGTCGCTGATTTATTTCTCATGTTGTTTTAACCTTTCTTCTGTAAGCCTACATCTAGTCACTTAGCTTCCCAGTCTACAAGCAAGCTGACATTTTCATTGTATTGCTTATGTTCAGGCTGCTAGCATTTTTCCTGCTGTACAACTTTTGCTGACTTATTTCCACCTTACAGCGCTTACTTAAGACATTCCAGATCTAGTGCATCAGTTTTTCATTTGCAGAACACACCACTCACCTATTGACAAATCCTTTGCAGGTTTTATGCACGGTCCTAATATGCTCTTTCTCCTGAACTTAGGAAATTAATCTGTTTAACTTTAAAAAAGAAAATTTTGCAGCATTTATGAACTGAAGCCATTGACATTTGCTACAGGTAATCTTGTTTTGTATAGCACTTGAGTAGCACCTTTTCCTGCTCACACTTCGGGTTCTGCCCTAGTAGTGCTAGTTAATTTACTCCTGCTACTGTGACTGTGCAGTGTTGTGTGTGGTTCTGCCTTTACTCAAATGTTAGTCTTGTGGTCTCATTCCTCCATGCTTCTTTCCTAAATTCATCACTTACTGTTTGTATTATGTTATTTGTTATCCTGTTAATTTCACAGATGGGTAAACCTTCCCCTAGCTGCATTATTTATTTATTTATTTTTTTAACTGTGCTTCCCTCTGTTTATTTTCATCATTTTATTTTACTTTGTTTTACCTGCTCCTATACTCCATTCCTTCTATGTCAGTGTTTTTATCCCTTAGTTTCTTTAAGCCCAAAGATTATTGCATACCTATTTCTAATGCCCGCTTCCTGACGTTTGTGCTGTTTTTGATTTTTTTTACATGTATTCACATGTGTAGTTTTTATAAGTATATTTTGTTGATCCTTCACTTGCTGAAACTAATTTTTGTCCTGACTGACAGCTGACTTGTATTTTTATTTAATTTTGTACCCTTCCTTGTTGCTGTAGTTTTATAGGTGCATCACTGGCAGCTTTGTCTTCTTAAAATGAATTGTTTTGTCTGTAAGTAGATTTGAGTGTATTGCTCAAACTGTACGTTTACTTCCTTGATTTATTGGACATATGCTGTCTAGCCTTGTAAACATTATTATTATATTGTAACAGCTTGCAGAAACTGCGACCACAGTTGGTAATTATTATTGGTTTACATAACTTTGCACCTAAGTCTGTATATAGACATCTTTCTTCTGTGTAATTCCTTTCATTTGCCCTGTATAATAACTTAATGTACATTCACATGCTTTTGTTCTGGTTTATTGCTCAAGAGGATATTGTTTGTGGCACTTGACTGTTTAACAGGTAAATGAAATGCACACCTGGTTTGTTAAGCCAAATTACCTGATTTTCTGAAGATTGTACTTTATATTTATATTGAAAATGTTTATGCAAGACCAAGGCATCTTGATAATCTTAGTAATGTGCAGATTTAACACAACCAACAACAAGCAAGTGGGGTCATCATTTGGGATCTGTAGCAAGCCTGTACAGTTAAATCTTGGCATTTACGAGTGAAACTTTACAGTTTTAATGATTCTCCCACATACATTTGTGGAGATACTTGATTGTTACGGTACAGTGACACTAACAGAAGTTTTTGAGTTGTTAAAAATTGTACTCTGCAGTGCTGATTTTAATTCTTAATTAATTTGAATGAAGTCATTTAACCAGACAGGAGCTCGAGTCACCTTGAAAAAGGGCATATTTTTGCCATGAGTCCTGACCTTGAAGAGGACAGTCACTAATTTTGAGTAATTTCATTTCAAGGCTACTGTTCGAGATCCCCACCCCCTTTTTAGCCCTAATCTTATCCTTACAAAGATGAATGACTGTTAAGCAAAGATTATCTTGTGATTGCTGTAATATTTTTCATAGCTTCAGGGACCCAGTGTATGTTTGTCAAGATTTTAATGCTTGCCATTTTGGTTAAAATTGTTTTTGTTTAGGTGAAACAGCTACGGAATCGGGCTGATGAAGATGCCAGATTAAGTATACAAATGGGCAGTGAACTACCTACTGGTGTGCGTCGTGACCTTGAACATCTCATGTTATTGGTATGTTGCTGTTTGTAATATTGCTACCTCAATTTGTGAGTCTTTTACTGACATGTTATGGATAGAACCCCAAGTGTTTTTTCCTAAAGGTGGGCAAATTAAGGGTAAGTTATAGCTAGGAAATCAAATCTATGATATCTTTTGAGTTAATTATGCATGAACAAATCTAATTGAATGTGGGATTTTAAGTTGTGGCAATTTAAAAGTGACACTTTACTAAGATTGCTTCATCTGTTCTCTAGGTTTTAAAAGTTTAATAACTGCTTAGTGTAAAAGATGGTGTTTAAATTAGGTAAAACCTGCTGTTGAAGTGCTGTTTAAATAAAAAGCAAAAAGAAGTCCATGTAGTAATCGAAAAGCATAATTCAAGACAAAACTATTGTGTGTCAGCTGCCGGTATTGAATCAGTATGTCTTAGTGGGGACAGCTTAATGACAAGAATCCTCAGTCAGCTTTGGGTTTAATGGTAGCAACAGTACGAAAGGTCAGTGAGTCTGTGGAACATTAGACTCTTTCAGCAGCTACATCTATACAAAGTGAAATTGATACTACTGTATTGGGATATTCAGATGATCTCTTCCAATTGCAGCAAGAGAATTTTGTGCTAAAGAAACACTTAGCTGATGCTGAAAACCAGCTGGAGTTGCTTGGGACAGAGAAGCAGATGCCAGGGGCAAGGCAAGAAAAAAGAATCTCCATTTTGTAGGGGGTGCCGAAACGAATGATTGTGGCTACTTTGCACAGTAACATCTTGCAAAGTGGTTTGGTCGGTTGGAGTCATGAGTATATCTGAAGCGTGTGCAGTGGGTACTGCGGTCTGCTATGGTATCATCAGTATATCTGAAGAGAGTGCAGTATGTACTAAGGCCTGCTATGGTATTGGTATATCTGAAGAGAATGTGGTATGTACTACGGCCTGCTATGGTAGGAGGGTACCCAAGACATAAGTATTGGCTTTTTGAAGCCTATTCTGGGAAAGCAGAAGTGCTAAATATGGAAGTTTTCGATGGTCTGCAGAGTTTCTCAGCATAGAGCTTTCATTGAAAGACCAGAAACAACACCAATGGGAGATGATGCTTGGCTCCATGATGCAGGAGGATTCTGCCCTGACTGTGTCCCAGACAACCACAATGTAATTTGCAGCCCCAGCACGGTTGGAGGGAGGGAGGGAATGGTCTGCTCATGGCTCTCTTAATGGGGATTGATAAGGTTGTATGAAGTTGGGAGCACACTAGGTAGGTGTGATTTCCTTGGTAGAGACCATGGGAACCTCTTTCCATGCTTTTGCGGGGGAGCAGACCTGCTTGAAGGGAACACAAAGTGAAGAGTTGTCGGCAAACAGCCAATTGCACATAAACTTCCCTTGGTTACACAGAATGTGTTGTGTGATGCTAGATCTCCATACAAATACTCATGAGCCAACTCTGTTGGCTGTCTGAATGCCTCTTCCTTGCTGACCCTTACCCCTGTGGTTGGAGAGCAAATTGGCTGATAAGATTAGATTAGATAGACAAACATTAGGGGAAAAGTGACTGAAAAAAAAAAGAAAGAAGGAGCCTGCCTAATACTGATGCACGGTAGACAGTCTGGCGATTGAGCTGATGAGGAGATTTTGATCTTTGAGACTTATTGCAAGTGATAAACATTTTGTCTAAGATTACTACTTCATTGCTGTCAGTCATTCAGGTTGTGGAGTACAAACAAGACTTCCTTCAGAAGTTAGTAAAGCAGGACATAGTAATTGTAGAGACAGTAAATGACTGTGCATTTATTTAGTGGTGAATATACATGTGTAGGTGACAGTTTGCAGCAGGACATAGTAATTGTGGAGACAGTAAATGACTGCATTTATTTAGTGGTGAAATATACATGTGTAGGTGACAGTTTGCAGCAGGACATAGTAATTGTAGAGACAGTAAATGACTGTGCATTTATTTAGTGGTGAAATATACATGTGTAGGTGACAGTTTGCAGCAGGACATAGTAATTGTAGTGACAGTAAATGACTGCATTTATTTAGTGGTGAAATATACATGTGTAGGTGACAGTTTGCAGCAGGACATAGTAATTGTGGAGACAGTAAATGACTGTCTGTGCATTTATTTAGTGGTGAATATACATGTGTAGGGGACGGTTTGCAGCAGGACATAGTAATTGTAGAGACAGTAAATGACTGTTTGTGCATTTATTTAGTGGTGAATATACATGTGTAGGTGACAGTTTGCAGCAGGACATAGTAATTGTAGAGACAGTAAATGACTGTGCATTTATTTAGTGGTGAATATACATGTGTAGGTGACCGTGTGCTCTGCTGCAGGTTACAGTTGAGTGCTTGTTCACGAAGCTGGAGAGCTGTAGGTGTCCTGCATTTTATTGGAATACAGTATCATTGCAGTGATGCTGGTACGGAAACGTTGGGAAGTAACTGAAAAAGTTGTGCCTAATGTATTGTGCATTCTGCAGTCATTTTTGATGGAAAATCATTGGTAAACAGGCTGTTTTGTCAGAGTTTTGTAAGACTGGGAACTGTAACAGCCATGGTTACTGAACTGGGACACTTCTGTTAATGTGAATTTGTGAAGATTGAGACTTGTACAATGACATTATGGTTAATTTGTGCTTAAGGGCTGATTCTACAAGTGTGTATTTTTGGTGTTGAATTAGGAACACACTGCAATTTGTTTTGCTCAGAAACATTTGGTGTTCCACTCAATTGTAAAGTCTTTCTTAGCATGATGAGTAAATGTGCTGGCAAGCATAAATTGTGAGGGAGCTCATTGGTCAATTTGATTTATTTTATTATGATTAAAGGCAAATAAACTTGATCTGCATTTGCTGCTCTCTCTCTCTGTTCTAGCATTTGTAGTTACTCTCGTAAAACTTAAGATTATAGTTACACGTCTGAACCGACAATCCAGAAAGTAAACCTGTTTAACTAATTGCTGTTAATTTGCTCCAAGAGCTGTTCACATCACCTCTTTAATTAGGGTACCTTGTTATTTTATCTGAAACTGACTTTAAATGTCGTTCTCCCTCTGCCTTTGTATTTTCTTCCGTCTGTTGTATTTTAATGTATCCTTATTTGCTTCTGAATAAGATTGCTTATTTTTCTATGGTGTGAAAGGGCCTAATGATTGGACCCTACTGATCTTAAGAGCAGGGAAAGATCAAAGGGAAAACAGAAGGGAAGAGGGAAAAGCAAAAATTCCTTTTTTTTATTTTATGAGCACTACTACGTTGAGTCTGAATGAGGATTAGATGGGCAGGAATTTTTATGAGCACTACTACGTTGAGTCTGAATGAGGATTAGATGGGCAGGAATGGAAAGAAAGTTTGTACAGATTAAGGTAGGGGAGGCAGGTGGCATGAATACATAAGAATGTGTTTTTTATTGAGAGATATCACCATATTCTTCCAAACCCCTGTTTACCCTTATCAAGGGTATCAAAACTTGTCAGAGATTTGGGATATATGGCTAGGCTTAAAAAGGCACTTGCAGTCCTTACCATAGTATTTATTTTATTTTACATTTGTTTACCGGGAGAGTCCGACTGGATACATTTTCATTTTCAGCGGAGGCCCGGGAAGAAAAGCTCCAAAAAGACATTCAACAAACTGTTACATTTTTACAGTTTAAAACACAAATAAAAGGATTTTTACACAGATGTAAACAAACACAAAACAGATACACAAATTATTACATGTTTACTCAGATGGAAAATTCTAGACAGTGTTTTTAAGAATGATAGGGTATTGAATGCCTAGTAGGCTAACCTGGTAGTAGATCCAAGGAGATCATAGGATTTATAAGTTAAGAAACAAAGTGTAGGCAGAAGTCCTCCATGTGCACACGAGTGATGGTTAAAGTTTATCTGGATTAGGACAAGGACATGGCCATCATTTTTTAAAGTACTGAATCAGGCTTTACTTGAATTGAGGTAGAGAGAGTTCAGATGTAAGATTAGCAAGAAGAGAATTCCAGTTGAACACCTATGAACCTGTGAATCGATACAGACAAATGGTCTCATCATACTTGTCTGGATTGTTGAATAGCAGGTGTATTGCACACATTGTAAGCAGCAGTTTATATCATATTTTATAAATTGTAAATAGCTGGTTTATTTTTGTTTTTGTTATTGGGTTTGCATTACTGCAGCTCATTTTAGTAAGTGTTGGAGTGATATTTCTTAAATGGCGTTGTCTGTTTTGGAGGATTTATTTAAGGTGGATATAATTGGGTGGCTTTGGTACCTGTAGACTTTTCTGACAGTCACTGAGGTGGAAGTTATACTTGACCATGGATGGCTGGGATACTGTGAAAGCCTAATTTTTAGAGACAGATGGATTGAGTAGCCAGGCAGACTAACTAGAGAGATTTCTAACAAAAGACTGCAAAGCGTATCACTCCAAACTTCAGTCCTTGCACTCAGTAATCCTAGAAAATTTTGGGACTACATCTCCTCCATCCTCCACCCTGGTACTAAAGCTAACCCTTGTCCAAACCCCAACCTCTCTGACCTTGAAACAGCAATCCAATTCAATTAATTTTTTGTGGACTGTATTGCAAAACTATCCTCCTCTTTCCCACCCCCTATTCCCCTGATCACTTCCACCCTTCAGCCTAAAACCCATCCCCATTAGCACAATAAAAAGACTTCTTCTCTAGCTCAAACCGTGTCGCAATGCACGTGATAATCTACCATCAGCCTTCCTCAAACTATCTGAAAACAGCATAGCCTTTCCCATATCTATTCTTATAAATAGATCCATTCAAGGATCCTATGTCCCATCTATCTAGCGCCATACTTGCATTATCCCACTCCACAAGCGAGGCAAAAACACAGACACCAGCAATTTCAGACCTGTTGCCATCCATCCTTTCTCCACTTTCTAAAATACTAGAAAAATCTGTCCATTCACAACTGATGCCATACCCAACTCATGGCAATCTCCTCACCCCTACTCAACATGGCTTCCGCCCTGGCCACAGTACCATGACTGCCCTCCTCTCCTTTCCTGAAATCATTAACCATGTTGCGCGACTCTGGTAAATTTGTATCTTGACTGTTTCTAGACCTTTCAAAGGCTTTTGACAAGCACTTTATAATGATACTGTTTGTATGACAAAGATTTAATCAAACAGCATTTATACAAGCACTTTATTCATATGATTAATAGTTTTAAATAATGAAGATGTTTTAGATGTATATGCAAAGCACTTTCATAACAAAAGGTTTTTTAATATTCAATGAGGCATGTTGTTTATAGGTTAAATTTGAATGTTTTTAGGTATTTTCATTGGTTAGTGGGTTTGTCATTTAGTATATATAGATTAATTAAATGGTAGTACATTGTCTGATGAAGTCCAAGTGGATTGGATGAAAACGCTAGTAAACTGTTTTGTGTAATTGCGTTAATATATGGTCTGTGGAGTCTGGTTCATTAAAAGCTTCGAAGTGGAATTGTGGTTCTACAGTTTTTCTTGGCTTACTGCACTTTGTTCGTTATTTGTTGGTCAACTTTCAAGTGCTTCCAGTGGTTTTTCGTGTTTTGTGACTTGTTCTGGGCCAAGGAAACTTTTTGGAAGGAAAACGGACAGCAATGAGTTCGGAAGCGATGGAGGAGCTCGGCCAATCAAGGAAGCTGATTGGGCAGTTGACCGAGCTCATAGATCTACTCACACCCCTTTGCCATAAGATGTTAGTGAGTCAAACCAAGCTAGGTTGTGAAGAATACGTGTTCGAAGACGTACAACAGCCCAACAACAGAAGCAAACGGAAGAGGCAGCTTATTGGCGAAGAAGACGACGCCGGCGACTTTTCCGAGGGCTCAGCAACTATTTTTAACCCTCTGTTAACTCCTAACATTTTGGGTGTTGAATCTGAAGGGACAGGAGAGAGAAATGAACGTCGGGGAGCAGCTGCAGGGGCTCAACGTAAGAAACCGACTTCCATGGACTTAAGCAAAGGTACTGATTGTACTAATAACATCAGCACTAGAGACTGGTTGAACAGAAATATAGATTTTGGCGTGGATACCCACGCTGGTTTGGACAAACAGGAAGGAGAGACTTATGTGGTCAAAATTGACAAACTTAAAGGTCTTATGACCAGGTTTAAAACTTTAAATATAGAAAACACATATTTATTAGAATGCTTAAAAAAGGAAATTGTCCCAAAAGGTCTTCGCATTTGTAAGTATCCAAATAATGTCACCTGTGGTTCCATTTTTCATAAAAGTTTGCTCAAAGTATTTAATCAATGTGGTTTGGATGTGATTAAGTTAATAATAGAAGAAAACGAGAGGAAAATAAAATGTTTGAGTAAAGATATTGATGAAATGGACGGAGCTATTAAAAATGACCTAATTTTTGGTATAAAGGAAGAGAGGCAACAATATTACAATATTAGGCATGAAATAGATGATAAATGTAAAGTGGTTATGCAACGTAAATTAGGTAAACTACACAGGGACATTATGGAATATGAGAATGGGACTAATTATCCAGAACCCATTACGTCTAAAAAGAATAATAATAATTTTGTTAACAATAGAAAATGGAACAAACCCACTTATAGTCATTCTGATTTTCAGAACGACAATCTATATGACCAAGATTTCCCTCCTTTAGTAAGGGAAATAGATGAGGAACACGGGCCTCATTATTACAGGGAAAAAAAATTTTACAGGAGGGGGGGGAGAAGGGGAGGTTTTGACAAACACCCACTCTTCATTTAGCCCGATGTTGGAAAGAGATGAAGTATATAAGATTAATGTTGTAAATAATGTTATTTATACGTATAAGGATTTTTCTATTTATAATTATGGTAATTTTGATATTAAGGTAAATCATTTTAAATTACTCAGCAAAGGTTTTAAATTTATTCCTAGTTCAAAGGGTGACACCACCACCACAATTTTAGACACTAAGATGTTTATGCGAAGAATAAATTTGAGTGTTCTCGCAAAGAATAATGGTTATAGTAGTGACAATAGAGGGACAAAATTGAAAAAGAAATCTATTTTCAACCCACCCTTGTTACCTCAGTTAAGAAATTTTGAAAAAATCTTGGAAGAAGGAATCAGAACTAATCACAATAATAATAGGAAGAGGTATTATAACAACTTGAATAAAGATGAGAAAGAGGCATTAATGGAATTAATAAATGACGACACTATCAGAGTTATGAAACCAGATAAGGGGGGGGGGTGTTGTCATTATGGACAATATAATTTATGAAGGAAAGATGAACATGATACTCAGAGACGAAACAAAATATACAGTGGTCTCAAAAAATGAGGTAAATGTGGCGTAC
Organism: Protopterus annectens; assembly: GCF_019279795.1. Classification (NCBI taxonomy): domain Eukaryota; kingdom Metazoa; phylum Chordata; order Ceratodontiformes; family Protopteridae; genus Protopterus; species Protopterus annectens. Next base: position 86,221,467 of record NC_056745.1, on the reverse strand, counting down.
CATCGGATAGATAACATGTTGAATGACTTTGTGTTAGAAAGGGTGTTAAAGCCTGAACTACATAAGTTTTTAACAGTAGTAAAACCTAGGATGGCTACAATGTTCGGAATCCCGAAAGTCCATAAAAATGTGATGGACCCCCCCCCCCTAAGACCCATAGTCACTGCAGGAGGGTCTAAAACAGAACCCTTGGCAAAATATATAGATATTACTACTAAACATATATGGACAAGTAACAAAGTGATACTGAAAGATTCGTGGGATTTTTTAAAACAATTAACACCTGAATGTTACAGCACCGACCTTTTATTCATAACTATAGATATAGTGGACCTTTTTTCCTGTATACCACATCCAAGTGGAATGAAGTGGTTTGAGGAATGTGTATTTTTGGACAAAACTATGACACAAGAAGATAAGATACTTTCAGTGGCACTCATGGACACCGTCTTAAAATATAATTTTTTGTTATTTGATGGTGAATACTTTCAACAGAGGACTGGGGTGTCGATGGGTGCGGCATGTGCACCAACATATGCCAATATAGTTTTGTCCAAATGGGAGGAACAATACATATTAAAATCAGAATTTAAGAAGGAATGGATTATGTATAAAAGATTCCTAGATGATATAGTCATTTTTTGGATAGGGGGACAGGAAAGGTTCAAGGAATTTATGGAATATATTGGTAAAACTACAAACTTCCTTAAATTCACTTATAATGTCAACAACGAGGTTTTGCAGTATCTGGATATCGAATTGGTTAAAAATGACACACTCAAGCTATTTACATCCAGGGTATTCAGGAAAAAAACTTATGTTAATTCTTATTTACATTTTGAAAGTGCGCATCCCCTACACTGCAAGCGTAATATAGTTAAAGGGCAGTTTGTAAGGGGATCGAGGATGACTACCCTGGATGAAGATTTTTTTGCTGAGTGTGAGACATTGAAGAAGATGTTCATTGAAAGAGGATACCCAGAAACCTTTGTAAATGACATTAGAAGGGAAGTAGAAATAGGTAGGGCAGACAGATTTAAACCAATTACGGGTAGGATCGAATTCAAAACAATTCGAGAAGAAATTAAGGACAGGGTGACTGAGGAATATCAGTACCATAGAAATCTCATAATTGAATATAACATGCAAAATATGGGAATAAGAAATATTTTAAGTAAAGAATGGGATAAATTTGCTGCCTTAACAGATATAGAAGAAATTAATAGTTTTAAACCCAAGATTATTTTTAGGAATTCCAGAAGTATAAAAAACATGTTGGAAAAGAAAAATAAAAAAGACATGGATTATAGGAAGAATGATGTGATAACGAAAAAAGTAGGAACGTTCAAATGCGGCCGGTGCAATCAATGTTCATATATTAGTAATAAGAGTGAGATATCTATAGTTAGTAGAAATATTTTAATTAAGAGTAAAGGTAAATATAGTTGTGATACAAAAGGGGTGGTCTATCTGGCAACTTGTGATAAGTGTCCATCATATTACGTGGGAAAAACAGAAAG